>NC_092875.1:195924871-196224871 GCF_028372415.1 Notamacropus eugenii | reverse complement strand
CCTTTTAGTGGGATGGTGATGGGAATCAGCCCTACCTTCTCTTCCAGTACAGATCAAGATCATCTATACTGTCTATGAACGGTTAGAGAGTTGTCACTTAACCAGAAGGTTACGTGCTTTCCAAGTGACACACAACCAAGACATGTTAGAGGTAGAACTGGAATCCAAATCTGCCAGACTTTCAGATCATTTCTCTATCCACCATATGCTCCTATCCCCACACATTAGTTACTTTATTTTTAAGACCTTTAAAAAATTGTGAACCTGTAATATGTGTAGATCAGGCAGGTTTAGAAGGCTAAAAATAGCTTAAACATTGTTGGGCCATGATTGGGAGCTGCAGGGAAAGGATGATAGTGACCCCAGGCTTGTGGCCACATGACTCTCAGGGAAAAGGAGATGCACAAGTCAAACTGGAGCTAATAGTGCAAAAGGCAGTTTTTTTTCACAAAAAGCTAAACAACTAAAACCCTCATAGGCTAATTTGCTTCTGATAGACCAATGTGGCAGAAGGGAATGGTTAAAGATAATATAGATCTTCTTATGTGTAAGAGCCACTGAATTCTCTGTAAGAATGAAGACATCTTCAGGGACTGGACTATAAAAACATTAACAAAAATAACAAAGAAGATGATAGATATCTTTTAAGTTCATATTTCCACATCTTTTCTGGATAGAAAAACCAGCTGGTAGAAATGAGTAGGTCAGGTAGGGTAACAGGTCCTAATTAGGAAACAGCTCAGACACAAGGGACACCACTGGGCTATGGTGGAAATTCCCTCATGTTGTTGTTTAGCACACAAGGGTATGTCAGGGCAAAGGTCCAAAGCCCAACCCTGCCTGAGTTGCTGTATCTTGGTTTTGTTTGCTCACCTGAAAGGACCACAATGATGTAATGTTTTTTCCCCTCATCCAGGGTATCACTTGTACTCTGGAGACTGATATAGATTGGCTCATTCCATGTTAGGAGATCAAGAAAGGGAAAAAGTCCAAGACTTTAATATACCTTATTTTCTTGTGTAACCACAAAAATCTAGTGTTTTATAAACTGAAAGATGAACTTGTTCATAGTTTTGTACTGCTCTTGATCTCACAAGAAAAGACCCTCTTATTTCTTATCATTTGTGATTCTAAACACAAGTAATTCTTTCTGTTCCCACATAGTTATCTCTCCTGAACCTTCAGTGAAGATGTTACCTGAAAGAACTCAACAGTATTACCAAACATCTTTATTTTCCTCCCTTCCTCCCTCCCTCCCTCCTTTCCTTCCTTCCTTCCTTCCTTCATTCCTTCCTTTTTTCCTTCTAACCATCTATGTGAACCAGGAAACTGACATATCTCAGTCTCTCAGGGGATATGAACTACATCCCTGCCAAGTATGGTAATAAAGTTACAGGGATAGTCATTAAAACCTTTTGTTTCCAAAGCATCCTTCACATGCACAAACACACACACGCACATCTAACTAGCTAGCTATTCAACCATATATACATATACACATACATATACACATGTATATGTGTATATATAACCAATAGACAAAATTGTCTTGGGAAAGTCCTGAGGTGCCATGTTTACATATGTTTCATTACCTGAAACTCTTCCTAAAGATGCTATCAGGCAGATGTCTCCCTACTCCAACTCTTCTTTTACAATTTTACAGCAAATTATCCTAGCTTCATTCAATCTCCTATATAAATTCATCTGCAGAAATAAGGACCAGATAGGTTATTTGACTTATGGTGTCTAGTTAAATTTTTTTCATGCTTTGGCTCAAAAACTTAGACTTCATGAGACCTGAGAAATTGGAACATAACAGAAATGTAGGTTCTAGTACAGTGGACAAAGAATGAAAGAGATTTTTAATGGAAATTAGTAGCAGAAAACTTTTGCAACAAAATGGGGAGTTTCCTGCCAAAATCAAAGAACTGAACAGGTGTGTGGAAGCCAAGTGTAGAAGATTTTAGACAATATCCATGTTTCATACAGAGGCACCCACAAACATATATTGGCGCAGGAACCAATATCTGTTCCTTTCCAAATGAAAAAAAAAGCTATTTCTTTTCCATTTTCAATATTTTCGCCTAAGATCAATTATCTTCTACTCTCCTCCAAAGAAGCATTTAATTCAAATAGTTACAACTACTCTAGTTATAGAGGCATAATTAATGGAAAGTTGCCCAGGAATCAGAGAGGCTTGGGTTCAAGTCCATCTTCTTACATATACTGACTCTATGACCATGGCCAATCCCTTAAATTTCCATTGTCCCAGGCAGCTTTCTAAAACTATAATTGCAGAGCAGATGCTGATGTGCAGTGGTGGAGGAAATTTCCTCATTGGGAGTTCCCTTACAACAAAAACAAATCACAAGTCTGCACTGAGTAAAATTCTTCAATTTTATTGACCAATCCAAGAAAGTCCTTAAATTAGACTGCACTTGTGTTACAATATGATTTCTTGATCTAATGGTTTATTTACCTACCTACCCTAAAATTCAAAGTCTTAGCAAACCAAAAGAGTACAAGAACTTTGAGTAGAAGGGGATAAGAAAGCACAATTCATTACTTTGTCAACTTCAGTGAAAGCCACTTTGATTGCTAACAGCCCCCAGTGTAGTCAAAAGATAACTATCTGTTCAATAGAACAACACAGAAAGTAGTGTTAGAACTGGCATGGTATTAGTTGGTAAATTATTAATGAACATTCTATTAGGTATTAACTGTAACACAGACATACATCTCATGGGTAATTACATAGATACAATTTTCCTTTATTTTAAGGTTTCTAAAAGGGAAGTGGGGGCACCTTACCACTATTCCTTTGTTGTATGGCTCTAATTATTAAGAAAGTTTTTCCCTTCAAAAAGGTCTGAAATCTGCCTGGATACAATTTCTATAGGTTTCTGCTTCTCTTGTCCTCCAGGCCAAAACAAGCCTAGTTCTTCTTCCACATGGCAGTGTTTTAAATACTTACACAAAGGTATGTTTTGGGGTAGATAATAAATAGCTGGATGATCTGGTTTAGCTTTTATTATTAAAATACACTAAACAATCCATATTTTTGTCAGTGGCTTTCATTGACTCTATAGGACTTGAATCTGAATCATCCCCACAAGCTATGTTATCATTGGCAGTAGCCAGTAGAAGTCTCTAACCAGAAGGGTAGCAGCAGATGATTTAATACATAATCTAGCAAATTTCTGGTTTACCCTTACCCCCAAAATTGTTAGACTCCTAAAAGCTGTCTCCTCGCTTAACAATAAATATTTGTAGCACCTAATACCTGAATAATTAATAGTCAGAACCCATAATACTTCTCTGATAATGAGAATTGTCTTCAGTGAATATACAGAAATATGTTTGAGAACCCTGAATTTTGAAAGGTTTAAAAGTAAACCTTCCAGTAAACATAAGAGTAAGGTTTGGCTGTACTGCTATGGTCATACGTGCCCGTGCTTGCATGTCCTTTTACTTGATGGAGGACTATGAATAGAGAAATAGTTTTAGTCTCCTGTTAAAATGGTGAACTGACTATTCAGAGGTCAGATTGCCTCTTGTTCTTTAGTTACATAAGTCTCAGGGCTCTATTAGACCCATTCTAGTGACACTTCCCCGAAAATACTTCGGGGAAAGAAAAGTTGTAAAAGGAAAATGGATTGGGAACACGGAAGAATAAAGATTATTCAGTATTAAACCATCTGCATGATTAAAAAGTTGGAAGTACAAATAGATCTCTCTAAAGCTAAGATTTACACAGTTGATAACCATTTGCAAATTAAGCATATTGTGCAAATGCCATAGTATTATACATTTCAATTGTTAGATACAAGGAGGGGGGGGAGTATTATTTTTCTGCCACATCTTAAATTTAATAATAGCTAACATTTTGGAAAGAAAAATGAAAAATTCTATCCCTGGGTTAGCAGAGAAAGAGCTAATATCTGTCAGTGAATCCCATTAAGATGATTATATATGACTCTGGGTCGCTTCATTCACAGATTGCCCAGATATTACTTAAATAAGACTTCAGGAGGCTGTACATGGATTGCTGTAAATGGGGATTGGTCTCTGGTGTGGTGGTTGCCAGGTGATGGATTAACAGACTGTCTGTGAAATTCATTCATTTCTCCTTATCATTCAGGAAGCAGGCATCCTGTCACTCTCTACCGGCTTGCACACTGGTAGCCCTTCACTCAAGGAGGCAGGGGAAAGAAAAAAAAAAAACAGAGACGAATGCAAAGGTTATGGAAGATTTCATTTATCTATTATAACATTCTGTTCATGATTCCTAACCTTTCATAGGTAATGTCCATGTAACCCCAATCAGCTGGGGCCATGGACACTTGCATATGTATTTAAAAAAAAAACTGTAATTGAGTACTATAGTATTTAGATACCTGTAAATTAAAGGAAAAGATGGACAAATAAGTAAAACAATGTGGAAATAACATGTAGAGAAAAAAGGTAAACCTTTTAAGAGAATTAGAAATGAGTTTGCTATGGAGTACCAGGGTTGTGTATAAGAAATCAAAATTATTCCAGTTGCCCTTCATGGAAATGGGCCAGTCCCAGAAATCGTTTGTGTTTTTACAAAGCAAGTGGTACAAATTGAAGCAAATCAGAAGAGAACAAATCCAGGGAAGTCAGAGATGGCAGTGGGATCAAACCTCCAAAGCATACAGTGGTTTGTTTAAGAGGAAAATAACAGGGTTTCCAGGGCAAGTAAGGATAAACTTTTTTTTTTCTGTGTTAGTGAAATGTTTGGCTTAGAAAAATGAAAAGGGGTGGGAAAATAATTTCATTTTGACCTTCAACTCAGCAACTTGTCTGATTGAATCTTCCTCCATCTATTGAGCAAGAGAGAATTGGGAGGGGGGGGTGCTGGCAGAGAGTGAGGAATGGGAGGGACTGTCCCAGAACAGAACTTCTACTGGACTAGAATCTCAGAGCTTTGTTTAAACACAGTGTGTTTATAAAATGACCTCAGTGGTTTTGGTATATCCTCTGCAACTCTAGCATTCTTAGTGCCAGGCATCACAAAAGACAGGGGACAGTCAGGGATGGTGATCACAAACTGGACAAAAAGGAAGACCAAGGAAATAGATAGACTTGGCTAGGTCTATTGATTTCCTTTAATGGAATTCAATTACTCCAGGTTTTTAAATACATGGCAAAAGGGGAGGGTATTAGAGGAATATAGTAGGTTTCCCACATTTAAGAAACTTTACACTCCCAATCTAGGAGTAAAACAAAACAAATCAGACAAAAACAAGTCATTTTAGGGTTCGGATTTCCAAAGATAGATTAGAATCCATTAAATAACAATCTAATGTTCTGAGGGTACACACAGCCCTCCACATATACATATGCAAAAACATACATTCACACATGAATACACACATGCATACCACTACTGCCACCACTACCACCACCACCACCACTACATATTTACTGGAGAAAGTCCAACTGTAAGTAACTCAGTTAATGAGTCATCAAAGGAAATGAAGCCATTTACATTTAATGTCCTTGAAGAATTGGCCAGAAATTTACCTAGTGGTTTTATACTACCCTCTCCCTCTATTTTTTTTTTTATTTTCATAAGAACTAAAAGTTTCTTTTCAGTCATTTGGAGAAATTCAAAGCAAAACTTGCACAATATGTGCCAACCAGACATAGGATAAATAAACCTGAAAATAAGAAATTGTTTCTTTAACCTTCCAAATTAAGCACTCTAAGTTATCATTTAAAAAATAGAAAAATATATTACACAAGTTTCCTTTTTCCTTCCCTTTTTCTTTCCTTATTCCCTTCCTTTTTCCCTCCCTTTCTTCCTTCCCTCTATTATTTCTTTCTATCCTCTCTGTCTCTCTCTGTCTCTCTCTGTCTCCCTCTCTAGGTAGATTGCATGCTTATGAGTTAGTAAAAATGCTGGGAATAGGGCATCAACTATAGTACTTTATAGGCCACCAAAATGCAAATCATATTATACATGATATGCCCTTAACAAATGGCAATTGTGTGAAAATTTCCTGAGAAAACTTCATATAACCCTATTATGGTAGAAAAGTATCATTGATGAATTATGTCCTATAGGTAGAGTGGAGCATAACTCTACTTTTCCATTTCTCATTTTGCAACTATTATAAGAAATTATAACCTTAGAAAAGTGTAATAACCTCAGGCTACTAAATACCTTGTCTCGGCTCCATAATACTCCAATTTTTCCTCTAAGGCCTTTTATAAGGTCCTCTATGATTCTATGATCTTGTTAACTCCACAAAGTCAAGTAAGATCTCCTGCCTTTATTCTTGCTTCGATGGCACTGGGAAGGAAGGTATCAGTCTGAATTACCACACAATCTTACTGGCTTAGTAAAAACTAGATTGAAATTTCAGAGGTTTATTCCCCTAGTTACTCGACAAAGATGGTCTGACTTCCCAGATTATTCCCACTTGCTACATGATAACAAGCCAAGCAATTCTCCAGCATCATTTCCTGAAGAACAGACAGTGCCCATTCAAGAAGAATAAATAAGATTTCAAAGAATTTCATGAATTTACATATAAGCATTAATAAGGCTGATGAATTAATATTTATTATCTATAATATCATATCTATGGATTCATGATCCATTGACCTTGGACAAGTAATTTGTCTTTTCTTTAGAAAAGTCATTTATAATCTTTAGGCTTTAGTTTCCTCATGTATAGACAAGAGGAATTCTAATTTCCCTTATACTGCAACCTATGCAATTGTGAATGTGTGACCCTGTCCTAGATCCATTTCTCTCTTCTCTCTCTCTCTCTCTCTCTCTCTCTCTCTCTCTCTCTCTCTCTCTCCCATAATTCATTGTTGGTTGATATCAAGATCACAAGCTTCAGCTAATGTTCTAAAGCTGTCATTTTAGCCCTGCTCCAAGGTATTGCTGCTGAAAAGAACCCATAACCACTCCTCCCCCAATACACACACACACACACACACACACACACACACGCACACACACACACATGCACACATTCCCAATGACTGGGTAAATCACTGCTTCTCATTATGTTTCTTTTTTTCTTTAGAGAATTTATCAACATAGGTGCTTTATGCAGACCTGAAGCAGATGCATTCCCTCACATGCTGTCATTGTTGTGGAAACATGGCCCACACCCCCTTCATCCAATGCTCTAAGCCCTGATACTTTGCATGCAAACCCAGTAATTAGTGCCTGGTATTTGCTTTGTTTGTACCACAAAATGCCTGTTCCTCAGATATCCATGATGTGGCATTGTTGTTGGCTCTGAAACTCATTTCTGCATTTGATACATGTTCCACCTTTTACCGTGCTACATATAGAAATCCATAGTCTCTGCCCAACATAGTTAATGTTTCTGATATCAACATACAGAATTTATGACTGTCCAGTCAGGAATGAGAAGAGAATGCATAGATCCCTATGGATCAGAGAACTTTGGCTGTCAGTGACAATGTCCTTTGAGTCACCACTAAAGTGTACCCCTTTTTACTGACAGATTCTAGTATTAATATAGTTATTACCCAATAGTGAGACTTGTCTACAGATAGATAGATTTCCTTATTCTGTCTATACAAATTGATGAAAGGAATGATTTCAGTGAAAGCTAAAAAGACAAATATAAAAAAATATGAAACAACAAAGTGAAGTGAACAGAACTAGAACAATTTATGTTGTATGAATATGAATAACACTATAAAAACAAATAACTTGCAAAGACTTAAGAACTCTGATCACTTCAATGACCAATCATGATTGCAGAGAACCAGTGGTATAATATGCTATACAACTTTTTATAGAGAGATGATGAATGCAAGGCACAGATTTTGATACTTATATTTTAGACACTGTCAATATGGGAATCCATTTGCCTTGACTATGAATATTTCTTTCAAGGATTTTACTTTTCTTCCCTGGCCTGCCCCCCCTCCCCCAAACCTCTTTTTGCAATGGTGAGTGTGGAAAGGAGAGAAAATAGTTTTTGGTTAATTGAAGAAAATGAAATGGAATATAAATATAATGCATAATAGGTAGGTGCCTGCTACTTTAGGATTTCAAAGCACTGTCGCATACATTATCTTATTTGACTCTCACAATCACTTTATAAAATGCACAGGACATCTTTGCCCAATTGCACAGAAACTGTACAAGAGACTGAGTATTAGAGGGATTAACTGATTTTCCAAAGTTCCCCACCTATCAGATTGAAGATATTGGAATCTACCCAAGGTCACATTGCTCACAATTCAGAGCTTTTCTAGTACCAAGTAACTTAATACATATGGTGTGTAGGCTGGAGGAACGGTAGGTAAAAGATCCTGGAAAGATGTCTAGTCCAAGGATTTCAGAATGCTCATTTGATATATTCAACATATTTCCCCTCTGAGGGTTAATTTGGACCAAATGAATTAGGGAGATCTGAAGGCTGACAACTACCACGTGGGTGCAGCCCTGAAACTAAACTGACTCTTGCAATCTAAGCAGGTCCCAGTGAATCACAAACAACTTTTATGATCTTCAAGAGTCATGCTGGGAAGGATTCCTACAAATAAGCTCATTGTGTCTTTAAGGCCACTAAGGATTACTTTGTCCTGACCAGCACCTTCAGGACAGAACTGATATCTCCCAGGTGTGAAGAAAAGGAGTTGCCACAATGAGCCACAACCATCAAGTACCCACTATACTATGGAACTTACTAACAACCATTGTCCCTTGTCTCTAAACCCTGTGACCTAGGGAAAAGTTCTAAGACAGAGAGCAGCAGAATCCCTTGAGAGAATAGTTGCCAGTCAGGTTATGACACAATTAACTACATTCTGCTGCATTTGTGAAATGACACAATTTGGAAAACAAAACTCTTTTCACTCAGTTTCCAATAAAGTACACAAGATGATGGTATTGATGACAGTATAACTTAAAAATGAAATAAGCTGTTAATGGCTAAAAATATTTGATATCTGTGCAGGTTATGAAGATACAATTATATTACAAAGGAAAATTGTATATGCATAGTGCCAGTGTGATATTCACAGTGCCTACAGCAGCCATGAATATCCCAGCACAATTCTGAATCCCAAAATATAACAGACTCTTCACATCGAAGCCAGAACCAAAATATTTACTCAGATACCAGAAAGCCAGATTCATCCTAGTAACAAAAATGGATACACAATAACAATGCAGAGGGTAACACCATCCCCAAGCCTTCCCTCTGTTACACTGCCCACAAACCAGCTCCATTAAATAAATCACAAACAAGCTCTTTCACTCCAGCTAGTCAGCTGCCTGCTTACCTGCACCCTTCCTAGCTCTGACTGCTCTCTCGCTCTCTTCCTCTCATCTCTGCTCTAGCTCCTCCTCTTCCTGCTCCACCCATTCAGCAAGCTCCCCCCACCACAGGCTCCATGTGACTCACACTTCCACATGACCCAGGCAGGTAACATGAGCCTGTTAAAGAATAGGAAAGATCTTCCCATTTACATTACCATTACAGTACAGTTGTATTTGGTTAAAGAAAACTGACCCTATCATCAGAGTACCTGGGCTCATTTCCTTCTAAACTACTTACTACCTGTGGAATATTTGAGTAAATCACTGAAACTCCTTTGGTCTCAGTTTCTATAACTATAAAATGAAGGCATTAGATTAGACGGCATTTGAGGTCCCTTCTACTTTTAGAGTTAGGATCTCAAGATCCGTATTATATGTGTCTTTCAATGTCACTTGAATTTAAACGTTATACCTCTATCTCTGCTACTCTGTTATCATTTGGGTGAGGCTTTTCTTGCTTTTCCACAAGCTATGTTTTTGGGGCCTTCCATATTTCCCGAAGGCTACATTGAATTTAGATAGATAGATAGATAGATAGATAGATAGATAGATAGATAGATAGATAGATAGATAGATAGATATTTGCTTATCTGTACCCATGTTGTTTCCTTCCATTAGAAAACAAGTTCATTTAGTTCAGGGTTTATTACAAAGTTTTGTTTTGTTTTTATTTTTTCTCCCCTTTGAGGGACATATAGTAGGTGCTTATTACATGCTTGTTTAGTCAGTGAGTACATAGGAACCATCTCCTTCCATCAATTAAATAAAATTCTGCACAGCATAACTTAGAGAGAAAATTTTTCTGAGGCAGAGAAGGCTTGGAAAAGTTGCCTCTGAACTAAAGACAATCAACTCATTTTTAGTTCCTTGGCATTAATGTATCTGCTAATCTAGAAAATATGAAAATTAGACTTTCAGGGCCAGACAAGGTTTTCAGTTGTCTCTATTTTGAATCAGATTTCAAATACATTAGGCAAAGTAATAAGTATACAGGGAAGCCTAATTAATATCCTCTTTACTCTCCATCTCTTAGAATTCTCTTCTCTACCAATAACCCAGTAAGTTTTAGCATTTGGACACTGATATTCTGTCAAAAGCAGAAAAAATAGCAGCTGTTGCTATTAAGTGTATTTGGAGTTGGCTTGGGCACAGACAGTTTGTAATGTTAAGTATTTGTATGCATTATAGGAAAAAAAGTGAAACATTTTCCCCATCAGTTCTTTATTGAGTTCCTTGGGCAGAGCTGTCATTAAATCCCTGATGGAGAATGACAAGCTCCTCCCAAACTATGCAAACCGTGCTTTCTTTTGTTTGTATTCTATCCAGCAGCTTATATAAATATGCTGGCTCTACAGAGAAAGTGTGGCATGAAGTGCTTGACATTCCCTGTCATGTTGCTGGCATTCATTGCATTCTGGGAACAGGCCTGAACTGCTCAGCCATGCTTGCTGCAGATTCAACTGGAGGTACTAGAGACCATCCAGAAAGCACTTGACCTAGATTAATGAAAGAGGAGGGGATAATGTACTCCCTCAAGTGTCCTTCATTAAATTAAATGAAAAATTAAAGAATTATTAAAACATATTCACTAAATATCAGTTACCCAGGCTGTAAAATGAAACTGATGCTTAGCTCAGAGGCCTCTTCTGAGCATGAATTGAAATACCATACATGAAAATATTGTAAACTGTAAAGTACTGCTTGAGCCATCATAAACATGATTGTCATATTTCCATTATTTCTGAGCTATAAGGAAAGACACTGGGCACAAAAAACAAAGTCAAGAGATGTGGGTTCAATTCTCAGGGCTGACATTTCCTAGCTGGGTTACTGTGAGATAATCACTCAACAGCAACAAGTCTCAGTTTCTTCATCTGTATTTTTAATGTGGGTGAAGCTTTAGGCACCTATTTTGTAAGATCAATATGAGGAAAGTATTTTTTAAGCACCCAAATCCCATAGAAATGTGAGCTATATTTTGCTGGAGATATGTTGGACAAAGAAAAATTCTTATCTGTTGATAATATAGAACCAGATTTTCGAACTCTTTTCCCACTTAGAAACTATGCTGTCAAGAAATCTAAGAAAGACTGGTCAGAGATAAAGGGACAGCTGGGCTTTAACTAAAGCATTTTGACAATGGGCTGGCAAGTCATATTTGTAAAAACTATGAATTATGTGACTACCAGACACTTCTGATTAGAAATGCAAAACATCTGAACTATGGGTACCAAGTCTTTTTTTTTTTTTTTTTGTAGAACTCAGGATAATTGTGTCCTTGACAGAGATGGAAAAAACTTTGGAGGTCATCTAATGTCACGCCTTTACCATTAAAGAAACTGAACTCCAGGGGTGTGACTTGGCTAAGAAAAGTAGCAGATCTTTCTGGGATTAGAATCTAGGCCGTTGGCTCTAGAAAATCTTCAGTATCCTTAGTGTATTTTCACTCAATAAGAGGAATTCAGAATAGATCACCTCTATGATCCTAGATGGAGAAGTGTATAGAAAAAACTGACTCTGGAGTCAGTTTTGAACCTAAGTTCAAATCTGGTCTCAGACACTTAAGCTATGTGACTTTAGGCAAGTCATTTAACACTGTTTGTCTCAATTTTCTCCCATATAAAGTGGACTACAGCAGGAAATAGTGAATCACTCCAGTACTTTTTCCAAGAAAACTCCAAATTGGATGACAAAGAGTTGGGTACAATGAATTGACTAAATAATAGCAACAATCATGATCCTATAGTAACACTTTTAGAATTCTTTCACATAATCAGTGTATAAAAACTATTTTCACTATGATAAAAAGAATAGTCCATTCTTATGGAACTTTAGAGCTGGAAGAACCTTAGTGATAAATGACCAGATGCTGTGTAAGATAAGCTCTAATGGACTCGGAGGCCATGCAGGAGATGAGGTGGTTAAATAATCCAAATGAAGAGAAGCTAATCCATTGATGCTCTGAATAAGTGGTTTTGAATACCATTCTTACCATTCATCTCGTTCATTTCTCTATAATAAGCATGACTATATGATATCCTTATTTTTCAGTGGAAGGTTTGTTGAGATGCAACAACATAATGTCACAGTCTCCTAACTGTGAAGGACTTCAGACATCATTGACTAAGTCAAATCATCCTTGAGTAACATACTCTTAGGTGGTCATTTGGGTCTTTCCTTGCAGATCTCCAGGAAGAGGAGGAAGGGAAACCAATATTTTTTGCAGAAGAATATTTCACTGTGGTACTATGGGAAGGAAAGTGGTTCAGCATAAAGAACAATGGCTTTGAAATCAGAGGAACTGGTTCGAATCTTGGCCTTTACCTGTGTGACCTTTGGGAAGTCAGCCTCTAAGCAGTTTTCTCATCTGTAAAATGAAATGATTGGAGAAGATGGTCTCTTAATGTTCCATCCAGCTCTAAATCTATCCTATGTTGCATCCAAGTTTATTATTTCATGAATTAATAAACAAGGTTAGAAATATAGAGTGCCTTGTTCAATTATATATGTTAGTAAGAGAGTAAGACCAGATCTGAGATTTACTGACATCCAGTTTAGTTTTCTTTCCACTATTCTACTCCAGCCTGCTTTTTTCCATGATAACAGATAAAAAGTCATAGAAAGAAACCATTTGATTGAGCGAGTAAAGAATGAGAACAAAAATGAAGTCATCTAACAACTCAGTCCACAACTTTCAGTATAATCTTGAGTCAGTTATTTATCTTTGTCATGCCTTCATCATCTAGTTGAGTTAGATTATCAATGGCTGTTATCTCTTCTAGAAAGCTATGGTCTCTGTCAATACACACTTTCTCATTCTCGGAGATTCTTGTCCGTGCTCCATAGAGTATCAACTCAACAGATGAGCTTTCTTTCAGTTCATTTAATATTTTATTTTAATTTTCCTTAGCTCATTATATTCAACTACTCACTATTATATAGCATCATTACATAATACCTAGAGTTAAAAAAAATAACCTTTTCATTTCTTTGAAGTCTTATGATCATTGGAAACAGAGAGAAAGAGAAAGTATTGGCAGCCACATCTTTGAGAATATATTTGTTGATGCTGCTGACTAGGCTCTGCTCTATGTTCTGAATGCTATTATATCTCTAGAAGGATGTCCAGTGCTGTAGAGTTGGAACATGAAAATATTATTAAACATCTCCTAAATAAAACAGTAGGTTTTAGTCTAATGACTAGGGATTTCTGCGGTAAAGTAACTTTAAAAAAATATCTCAGTAGAAGAATAAAACTTCAAGACTTAAACGCTTCTCATGAGACATGGAGTTGGCTAAAGATTGCTTTCAGGATCTTTTTTTGGGACACATGTTTCCTGCAATACCACAATTATAGTTGTATAGTAAAACTTCATTAATTTGGACCCTGCTGCTTTGAAATTAAAAGTAATTCAGTTGTGGGCTGGATGGAAACTTGGGTTTTCTCTACATATAAAGGAAGACTGTGCTAAATAAATTAATAATAATGATAAAAGCAAAATTGCCTGGAGGATGTTTATGTTACTAAGAGAGTAAACAGCTTTCAAACTGTTTAAAAGTTTCCATTTGCATATAAAATGCCCCACTACTTATATCATTAGTAATAAAAAGCCATAAAGTACCTCTTCTAGGCAATATTTTTTGGATATTTCCATCTATAATAGCTGCATATTTTACATTATATTACAGAATTAGAAACTGAAAAAAGATATTCATCAGCAGACAGTATTAATGTGTATAGTTTGCATAGTCCTTCAAATACATTGTCCCATTTGATCTTCACAAGAATTCTAGAGTAGATAATTTAGGTATTATTATTTCCATATATGTAATGAAGCTGAGATTCAGAAAAATGAATTGACTTCTCAACGACTTAGTGAGGGCCTATACTAAGATGAATCTAAAGAATATTTAGATTGGTCTTTGGAATCAATAATCCTAGGTTTTTTTTGTTTAATTACTCTCATTCTCATTTTCCACAGTTTTATTTTTCCTTCATAATATCATATTGCAAAATAATATGCCTAAGAGGAATGGATGGAAAGTTTGTCTGAATTACAGTGTTTGTGGTAAAGATCTTTGTGCTAATTCCTAGTCCAAATTTATTGGGACTAAAATCTTCAAGTAAGACAATAGAAGTGTTCCCAAAAAAGGAGAGCAGCAGGAAGAGGATGGGCATATATTTGTTTTCCATTTTAGAAATGAACCCACTGCCAATAGCCTATGGGCTCCTACACAAAACTTATAAGATTTACACAATGATTTCTGAATTGAAGAGGCACAAACAAAAGCCAGATTCATCACAGACTTTGTAAATAGGTGTCCTGCCGGTCTGGACAAGTATAACTAAAAATAGATATTTCATATTTTGCTATGGGTTGATAGATGAAGCCGGAAGGGGAATAAAGAATTTCTCTGTCTCTAGAAACACAGAAAAATGATAAAAAAAAAAAGTAATAGAACTAAAAGAAGCTTAAAGAAAGCATGTTCAGAAACACAGAAATTATTAATATCAAATCCTATATATAGGTCATTTAGGAAATAATGTGGGCTATGTATCATATGAAATTTTAAGAAGTTAAGACCAAAACCTTCACTTGCTCTCCAGCGGTAAACACTATTGAACAAAAATGCTATGTGTAACAATAATGGGTATCAAGAGATTACTATCCTGGCTTCCATGGAAAAAGGTTGTGTGAAAGGAACAGATTTAGCTGAAGGAAGGAAAGGAGGGGAAGGAATAAAAGCAGTATTTAGAAAGGTGGTTTGGAGGACTTGACAACTAAGATGGTTAAAGACTAAGACAAGTTTTAGGAATAAAAAATTTGAGAGGACTTGAAAAGAAGTTCAAGGAGGAAGAAAAGGATTGGTGTTGGGAAAGGTGAGGACCATTACTGAAAGACAAGAGGAGTTCTAGACTGACAAAGGAGAAGAGTTTGAACAGAAAGACATACAGAGAAGAGGAGCATGAAGAAAAGGAAAAAGACTTTAGGAGAAGGAACTATTCCACATTAGGAGAAAGTCTGGAAAAGAATGATCGAAGAAGCAGGTTCTTGAAGAGGAGAAAGAGCAAATAAGTAAGACAAGTTTGTAAGACAGGATTAGAGAATAGAAAGGAAATTGAATGACACTATCAAGATGCTAATGAGACAGCTAGGTGACATAGAGTGTAGTGTTTTGGACTTGGATTCATGAAGACATGAGTTCAAATGTGGTCTCAGACACTAAATAGCTGTAACCCTGAGCAAGTCATTTTCCTGGGCAGGAAACTGCATATCTCAGTCTCCTCATCTGTAATATGGGTATATAATAATAGCACCTCCCATCTAAGGTTGTTGTGGAGATAAAATGAGATAGCATAAAGTGCTTTGAAAACTTCAAGGAGCACTATAAATGCTATTTTGAAAATAATAAGAAAATTAATATTGCCGTACAAATTGGGGCATATGATTGTGATAGAACACTATTGTGCTGAAAGAAATGATACAGAGGGTGATTTCAGGAAAAACAACAACAGCGACAATATGGCAAGACCTATGTGAACTGTTGCAAAGCAAAGTGAGAAGGACCAGAAGGTTATTGTGCACAGTACAACAAGGCTGTAATGATGATCAGCTGAAAGACTGGGCTCCTCTGATCAAGACAAGCCCAAGGACTTGTGATGAAAAGTGTTATTCACTTCTAGAGAGAGAACTGATGAATGAACTCACTGCAAATTAAAGTATGATTTTCTCACTTTATTTTTTTGCTCTTCTTTGTGCAATATGGCTAACATGGAAAAAGTTTGGCATTATTTCACATTTGATTGATATCATATTGCTTGCCTTCTCCATGGCGGGGTGGGGGAGGAGAGAAAAATAGAATTTGGGACTCAAAATTTAAAACAAAAACAATGTTTAAAGTAAATTAATTCATTTAAAAAGAGAGAAATGAAAAGATTTTAAATAATCACTCTGTTAAGGAGGATGCGAATCAATTGGGGAGGTGTAAAAGGATTACCTTGCTGCAATGAGAACCAAGTTGAGATTGTATAATAAATATTTGTAGTGGAAAAGAAAAAAGAAAATGAGCTAAGAAAATGGTAGCTATAAAGAGAAAAATGTCCACAAGCAGCAGTCCAGATGCAAGATATTCACTAAGAATTAGATATCTCATTTCCATCGACTATGGAGACGGGTATAGATTGGAAATGATGTGTACAGAGTGTGTGATATTTGTATTCTTACTATGACCAAGTAATTACTACATAGAAAAATCTCCCTCCCAGAAGAAAAAATGAAAATCATTGCCTCTTTTTACATACCCAGTACTTATCACAGTACTTGGCACATAATAAGCACTTAATAAATGTTCATAATTTTGACTTTACTTGACTGACTCATTGATTGACAAGGCATTGCATCATTTGTCGTTTTCTTTTGTACCACTTACATGTCAGCTGGTGTAATACTCTCTTAAACTTGATTCATAGAATTCATCTCTTCCTTCAAGCCTAAGCTCAGGTACAACATTCTATCTTAAGATTTTATTGATTCCCTCTGATTATTAGTGCCCTACCTCCCAGTCTACTTTGTATTTAACTCTTTTGCATTTATCAGTATTGACTCTGATTCTCTCTCTCTACACACACACACACACACACACACAGATAGACATACACATACATACTGTGTGTCTGTGTGCTTTCGATTACCCCCCACCATTAGAAACTAGACTCTGAGTGTAGGGAATTTTTTTCATCCCTTGTATTTGTAGTCCCAGAACCCAGCTCAGTACCTTATACATAGTAGGTGCTTAATAAATACTTGCTGTTTATTTGATTGAAAAATATTGAATAAAAGAAAAACGGGAGCAGAAAGTTTCAGTATTAAAATGAAATGAAGGATATTAAGAAGCAAAGTAGAACCCTGACTCATTTCAGTAGTTTGCAGATAAATCACAGAATTAGAGAGGACCAGTGAGGTCACTGTGTCAACGTATCCCTGAATCTCTAGTCAGGAAGAATCCGCTAAGCACTGAGGTAGCTCAGCTGAATTGGGATATCTTTGTAGTAATGTTCTTCTTATATCAAGTTTAAATTTCCAAGTACAGCTTATTGTTCCTACTATATCTTTTTTCCTCTGGGATCAAATAGAATGAGTCTAATCCCTCTTACACATAATGGCATTTCTAATATCTGAAGACAGTTTTTAATATTCCCCTAGATTCTTCTTTTCCACCAGAGAAAAATTATCCTTTCTTTCAACTGATGGTCACAATATTTATTCCTCTCTGGACTCCACTCCTGAATCTCCAGGATTTCTTCATCAGGCCACAGCAGGCTTCTTACTCCTCAGGTTCACATTTCCTCTGCAACCATCTCAAAATATTAATATACTGTGCCCCTGAGTACCCTTCTTCTGAATGGTTTGTTCTTCCCAGAACTTCCATTTTTCAGGCAAGTGTCCAAGCCAGCCATGTCTTTTTTCCATTCTGGGCTCTACTTCTGACCTCTGAACTTTTCCACCCTTGTGAGTACCTTCCTCCACCCTAACTTTCTATCTTCCTTTTATGTGTGTTTTCCCATAAGAACATAAGCTCCCTGAGTGCAGGAGTTTGATTTATATTCCCAGCACTTACTACAGTGCCAGATACGTAGCGTTAATAAGTTTGCTATGGGATGAACATGAAGTCTATATACGCTTGATTTAGCCTTTCTTGATGGTCTCTGGCTGATCAATAACTTTCCTAAGAACCGGCACTCTGAGTTCAACACAAATTCTGTATGCGATATGACTTTAGAAGCCTGAGATTACATTGGTATAAGGAGATCACAATACATTAAAGAGAACAAAACAAAACAAACAAACAAAAACCTCAGATGTTTTCCAAATGACCTGCTCTCTATCACCTGTTCTTCCCTTTGAAGTCATTTTTTTTAGTCCAAATAATGAAGGCTATTCCAGTGTGTTTATTCCTCCGGAATGTTATCTTTTTGCATGTATTACAGGGCTCTATCTTTTCAAGATCTTTTGGGATCTTCAGTTTCATCCAGTATGTTAACAATCCCTTCTAGCTTTGTGTAATCTTTAAATTTAATGATATCCTACCTATTCCTTTATTCAAATCGCTGACAAAAATGATACATAATAAGAGTTCAAGCCCAATTTTCTGGGGCACCCTGGTAAAGACCTGCCTGCAAATTATGTCTGTCCATTACACAGAAACTGCCAGATTATACCATTGTTTCACCCACATCTTTCCATTGTTTTCACAAGAATAACAGGAGAAACTTAGGCTAGTGCATGGTCAACATGTGGGCAAACTGGATCTTGAACATTTCCCTGTTCAATTACCCTGCTAAAAATGTGATGAAATTCAGTTCCCACTTGCTTTTCTGGATGTTCACTAGCCATATTTGGAATAATATAATTTCAAATTGTGCCAAGAAAGTCAAACTTCCTGAACTATAATTTGCAGATTCCACTTTCTTTACATCTGTGAAAGTCAGAATATTTGCCTTTTTCTTATCCACTTTCCTCTAATCCCCCAAATGTAATTGGCAGTCACCCAGAAATAATGTCTATTACTTCATGTAGTACCTGAGGACACAGTTTTTCTAGGCCAAGTAACTTGAATTCATCACATTCCTTTACTTCTTCTTGTCTCATATTCAGTAGCAATTGTCTATCAACCATTTTATTCCATCTTTTTCCATCCAAAGTTCATTCTTTGTGGTGAAAAAAAAGGCTCAAAATAAGAGCTAAAACTTTACTTCTCTTCTTCATGAGTTAGCATAAGGAAGCACCAGAACCTTGGCCATTCAGATTTCTCTGGGCAATCTAAGCCATTTTGTAGAAGCTCTGAGAAATGAAGGGTGGAGAGGGATGGCTATGAGATTCACTGGGGCTGCAAGTCATGGTGGGAATTAAATCACTTTGGAGTAGGTTTTCTTGTTTACCAGAAACTTTGGAGCTTCATCTTAGATGCAGATCATACTTAAGGTCCAGATTAGATTGTTTCTGCCTCCATAACATCTGACCTCTTCTGTCTACTCATATAGTCACAACTTAAGTTTAAGCCCTTATCACACCTACTATGGCCTCATAACTTAGTTTCCTGACTCAAGTCTCTTCCAACTGAAATCAGTCTACTACTCAGTTATCAAATCAATTTTCTGATTCCCATACCTAACTATCCCACTCTCTTATTCAACAAAATCTAATGATTATGCATCATTTCTAGAATCAACCATAAATTCCTTTTTTAAAAGCCCTTCACCATCTCATTGAAAACTTCATTTCTGGTCTCACTGGATATGACTTTCTTCCTGTAGTCTATACATGATAGATAGATAGATAGATAGATAGATAGATAGATAGATAGATAGATAGATAGATAGATAGATAGATAGATACCTCTCAGGGTTGTTTCGAGGACCAAAGAAGATATTTATTGTAAAGTACTTAGTACAGTACCTGCTCTACATTGTAGATACTATATAAATGTTAGCTACTTATTTAGCCCAATGCTCTCCAGACTGAATGTATCAGACTCCCAAGTGTATCCCAAATCAGATTTAAAGGTAAATGTAAGTATTTAACAAAAAAAGTAAAATGCCAATAAAACATAATGTTAATATGTACTTTTCTAAGTCAATATATACCTCTAGTAACTAAGCTTGTTAAGATCAAGTGACTTTGTCATCCAATGTGTTAGCCATTTCTCCCAGATCTAGGTCATCTGAAACTCACCATACCATCTATATATTTTTTCCAAGTCAGTGATAAAAATGTTCAGCATGGGGTCAAACACAGACTTCAGAGACCTTTCACTGGAAACCTGCCATGTTGACTCTGAACTATTACCAGCTATTCTTTTTATCCAGCCATCCAACAAGTCCTGAATTATTCTGATTGTATTCTTGTCTAATTCATATCCTTCAATCTTCTCCACTAGAACATTATGAGATACTTTATCAAAACCTTTGGTAAAATTGAGGCAAGGAGGCAAGGCTCATCTACATCATTTCCCTCACTAGTAGTTAAGTAATCTACTGGAAAAGAAAAAAGAGGAAATGAGGTCAGTCTGGCATAGCTTATTCTTTTTTTTTTTTTTAATTTTTAATTTTTATTTTTTTAATTTATTTATTTAACTTTTAACATTCATTTTCACAAAATTTTGGGTTCCAAACTTTTTCCCCATTTGTCCCCTCTCCCCACCCCAAAGCACCGAGCATTCTAATTGCCATTATCACCAATCTGCCCTCTCTTCTAACATCCCTCCCTTCCCTTGTCCCTATCTTCTCTTTTGTCTTGTAGGGCCAGATAACTTTCTATACCCCTTTACCTGTATTTCTTATTTCCTAGTAGCAAGAACAGTACTCGACAGTTGTTCCTAAAACTTTGAGTTCCAATTTCACTTCACCCCTCCTCCCCACCTATTCCCTTTGGAAGGCAAGCTATTCAATATAGGCCATATATGTGTAGTTTTGCAAATGACTTCCATAATAGTCGTGTTGTGTAAGACTAACTATATTTCCCTCCATCCTATCCTGCCCCCCATTGTTTCTATTCTCTCTTTTGAGCCTCTCCCTCCCCAAGAGTGTTGACTTCTAATTGCTCCCTCCTCCCATTGCCCTCCCTTCCATCGTCCCCCCCACCCTGCTTATCCCCTTATCCCCCACTTTCCTGTATTGTAAGATTAGTTTTCATACCAAAATGAGTGTGCATTTTATTCCTTCCTTTAGTGGAATGTGATGAGAGTAAAATTCATGTTTTTTCTCTCACCTCCCCTCTTTTTCCCTCCACTAAAAAGTATTTTGCTTGCCTCTTTTATGAGAGTTAATTTGCCCCATTCCATTTCTCCCTTTCTCCTCCCAATATATTTCTCTCTCACCACTTAATTTCATTTTTTTAAGATATGATCTCATCCTATTCAATTCACTCTTTGCACTCTGTCTCTGTGTGTGTGTGCGTGTGTAATCCCACTCAGTACCCAGATACTGACCAGGTTCAAGAGTTACAAATATTGTTTTTCCATGTAGGAATGTAAACAGTTCAACTTTAGTAAGTCCCTTATGACTTCTCTTTGCTCTTTACCTTTTCATGCCTCTCTTCATTCTTGTGTTTGAAAGTCAAATTTTCTTTTCAGCTCTGGTCTTTTCATCAAGGATGCTTGAAAGTCCTCTATTTCATTGAAAGACCACTTTTTCCCCTGAAGTATTATACTCAGTTTTGCTGGGTAGGTGATTCTTGGTTTTAGTCCTAGTTCCTTTGACTTCTGGAATATCCTATTCCACGCCCTTCAGTCCCTTAATGTAGAAGCTGATAGATCTTGTGTTATCCTGATTGTATTTCCACAATACTTGAATTGCTTCTTTCTAGCTGCTTGCAATATTTTCTCCTTGACCAGGGAACTATGGAATTTGGCCACAAAGTTCCTAGGAGTTTCTCTTTTTGGATCTCTTTCATGCGGTGTTCTGTGGATTCCTTGAATATTTATTTTGCCCTCTGGTTCTAGAATCTCTGGGCAGTTTTCCTTGAAAATTTCATGAAAGATGATGTCTAGGCTCTTTTTTTGATCATGGCTTTCAGGTAGTCCCATAATTTTTAAATTGTCTCTCTTGGATCTATTTTCCAGGTCAGTTGTTTTTCCAATGAGATATTTCACATTATCTTCCATTTTTTCATTCTTTTGGTTTTGTTTTGTAATTTCTTGGTTTCTCATAAAGTCATTAGCTCCATCTGTTCCATTCTAATTTTGAAAGAACTATTTTCTTCAGTGAGCTTTTGAACCTCCTTTTCCATTTGGTTAATTCTGCTTTTTAACGCATTCTTCTCCTCATTGTCTTTTTGAACCTCTTTTGCCAATTGAGTTAGCCTATTTTTCAAGGTGTTATTTTCTTCAACATTTTTTTGGGTCTCCTTTAGCAAGGTGTTGACCTGCTTTTCATGCTTTTCTTTCATCTGTCTCATTTCTCTTCCCAGCTTTTCCTCCACCTCTCTAACTTGATTTTCAAAATCCTTTTTGAGCTCTTCCATGGCCTGAGCCCATGGAATATTTATTTTGGATGTTTGGGATACAGAAGCCTTGATTTCTATGTCTTTCCCTGATGTTAAGCATTGTTCTTCCTCATCTGAAAGGAAGGGAGGAGATATCTGTTCACCAAGAAAGTAATCTTTTATGGTCTTATTTTTTTCCCCCTTTTCTGGGTATTTTCCCAGCTGGTTACTTGACTTCTGAGTTTCCTCTCCACACCCACCTGGCCTCCAGTTCTGCCCAGCTAGCGCTTGGGGTCTGAGATTCAAATGCTGCTATGTCTATATTTTCTATCTTTCTCTGGGATGTGACCACTGCAATCCTCCTTCTTCATACCTCATTCTTCTTTTTAATTTTATTTTAATTTTTGGTTCTACTTTCTATAAAATTTAATGTGTCCATGATATTGCATGATATGTTAGATATGATAATGTGTATACATTATTATACTATATATTAGAATATATTATGTGTTTTCCAGTCATTTGCATATGTTAAGTGGCCATTAGTGTGTGTGTATACACACACACATATATGTATACACATATACACATATACAAGTACATATATATATCTGACATACATATATATAATATGCATATTATATATATATATATACATATATATATATATATTAAAGTCCTTTTGAAGATATTTGTAAAGATACCTGGAAAAACATTTTTATCAGTCTGTTAGATGTTCTCTATTTCTGGTCAGGTTGCTGTCAATTCTGTATTCTAAGTCATGATTTAGATATCCAAATCCCATTCTTTAACGCTACTTTCTTAATTAGATGTTAGCTTCTCAAATTAACTCTTTGTAGTATCCCTTGCTTTCAACATTTTACAGTAAGGAAAAACTAATCTATACCTTACACTCTACTAAAAACTCTAAGAATAGGGAAATGCCAACACCAGGACCCTCCACGCTCCTTAGTATAGGCAGGGGAATCAGCAGACCCCAGCTCTAAGAACCACCACATGTTTCAGCACAGCCCTGGGCAATCAGGCATCCTTTAGTTGTGAGACCTCCATGTGCTTCAGAGTAGCCTTGGGAAAAACAGCTCCACTGGGCCTCAGCACATGCCAGAGGCCACCACTTTTTCATCATGATTTCTTTGGAATTGCCTTTCATTGGTATATTGATCAGAGTAGCTAAGTCTTTCACTGTTAATCACTATTACAATATTGCTGTTACTATGTACGGTGTTTTCTTGGTTCTGCTCACTTCACAATGTGTCAGTTCATATAAGTTTTCCATTCTTTTACTGAAATCATCCCCCTCATTACTTCTTATTGCACAATAGTATTCCATCACAATCACGTCACAGCTTGTAGAACAACTTACTCTTTCAAAATCAAAGAGGAAGAACCATAAAGTAGAGTCAACAAAGATAATTAAGCTTAAGAAATCACTTTGAACGGTTCCTTGGTATCATCAGTGTTGATACCTTACTTCCCCACTTCCCCTTTTGCAGATCAAAAGTCCTTTACAATCTATTTTATAGGGTTATAGATTAGAAAGAACTTAAAGGGAAGTTGGAGACCATCTAGTCTTAATCTCTCATCATACAAAAGAGAAGACTGAACGCTAGAGAGACTCAGTGATTTCCTAAGAACTACATATGTAATGAGCATCACAGTCAGCATTTGAATCCACAATTTTTTACTTTAGAGTCCTTGTTCCTTTCTGCTAAAAGGAAACTGAGAGATGTTTTGACCAAAACAAAAAAGTTATCCCTTTAAAGCACTTGAGTCATTGACTCTAAATTCAGCTTGACTATAGTGATCCTGTAGACATGGATACAAGGACTATTTTCCAGCTACCTAGATCCTGCCAGAGTTTCTAACACTGTGAGTAATACTTCAAGAACACAAGGCCACATTCACACTGCAAGGAGATATCAGAATTTTGTAATATATATGTGGAAATGATTACAGGGTAGTTTACCTTCATATTTAGAAGGCAAGTGACAGTATTTTCTCCAGTTCTGTTTTTGGTTCCTTTCTTTCATATATAGATTTTATTATTTTTAATCATGAGCCATCTGAAAGAATTCTGATGAGCTTATTCTTTATAGGTGCACTGCATTCATATTATGAAAGGTGAGTATTACATCAGGGAAAGAGAGCAAGTATTCTCACCAATTTTTTAGCCACTTCTGAGTAATATTCTTTATATGATTAACAAATGTTTGATTCCAAGTACTTTAAGTCCCTCCTCCATTTTCAGTGCTAATAAAGATTAACTTTATATTTAACAAGATAGACATCAAAACTTAAGTGGATGCCAATTAACCTAAAATGTGAACTGACTTTTAAATACAAGTCATTTTGTATCAAGCTAGCTTTTTCTGTGGATTTAGTAGAGAGCTGTCAACACAATACTACCTAAGCATCAATTTTAAGCAATTTAATTTTTTTAAGTTTATAATTTTACTTTGATTGTGATTACATATCACAAATTTATACAATTTTGCATCAATTACTGTGGAGCTGGACTAATTTTGTACATTATTATATTTTAATCATTTTCATAATTAACATTTAATTTACATCCTTTTCTCTTTTCCTTTCCATCTGCAGTATATATTTCTATTAGCTTGTCACACAGAATTTAAGCAATTTCCCTGCCAATTAAATGACATTTTATTTTTCTAACTGAATTGACTGCTTGGGAAATGGACCCTGGAGACTGAAGTCCTGTTTATCAAAATGCCCCCATTCCTCTTTCCATTTGTGTATGCACACAGAGCAAGCTTCTCTCATTTACCTCTATTATCATGCCCTCAATTTGCTCATGCCAGATACACAAATACATACAGTACACATATGCATATGGATATGCTCATGTATGTATATACACATATGACCAAGTATATATTTATAACATGTAGAGGGTATCCTAAAAGCCCTTTGGGATATTCTTTGTGTGTTTATGTTTATAGAAATATGAATGCATTTATCCATATAAAGGTATATTATACAATATATTATAAAATGCATATATGCATAGATATATAATACATGTATATATTTAATTTAATTCAATAAATATTATTTTATACCTAATGAGTGCTAGGAACCAAATGGCACACATAAAAGAAAGTATATGATCCATTACTACTGCCCTCCCCACTTCCTAAGGAATTCTCATTCTAGGGTCAACCATAACTTAATACATAATTTAATAGTTCTTTATAGAATAATGCCAAGTGTCTGAAGAGTCATTTTTAGGTAAACTGCCAAAAATGACAGAAATCAATCATATTTTCAATGTTTTATTCACATCAACTCAAGGAAACTTGTAGAACATTAGTTTTGATTTTTTACAGTATCGGTACATTCATACGGTGAACGTGCCCTTACTTAGTTCATGTAGATCAAGATAACAATAAGAGTAGCATCAACAACAAAAACCAAACAGATTCTTCCTGTCAAATGGCAGAAGTAATCAGTAGATGCCAAAAGAATGGCCATCACTTCATTGTTACTAACCTTCACAAGGTTAGTGGTAGGGTGGTAACATGACACATTTTAATTTTCATTGAGAGAATTTACAATGTCTAAGGCAGTGACTTCTATGCCTAGATGGATCTGTGCTTTCTTTAGTATGCAAATTCTTCCTTCCACCTTAATGATCACAGTCCTTCCACGTCTTCTCATCCTGTAATTCCAATTTGTCTTTCATTCAATTCTTATGGAGAGAGGACTAGACTTGGAAATAAGAGTAACCTGGCTTCAAATTCTGCCTCCAACACCTAATAATTGTATGAATCTGTATGTGTAAGTCATTCACTTAATTTCTTTCAACATCAATCTACCCATCTGTAAAGTAATGATGAAATTATCAACTTCATGAAGATCAAATTAATGTATGAAAAATACTGAAGTAGCAGTAGTGGGGTTAACAATGATATTCATTCATCTCATTCTTTTCTTTTAAAAATTATTGTCATGCTCTGCAACTAACAACTGTCTTTCCTTTCCCCTATAATTCATCTAAAATCTTATCTCTTCTCAGATTATGATGGTCCCTGAATTTTCCCCGCAAAACTTCACTGTCAGAGAATAAGTAAAAGTTTGTCTTCTGCATCAGTGGGCTGTAAGGGTGTAAGGGCTCATCAAAAACACTGGATAATTTTACAGATGTAATCCAGCCTGATCTGCTTCTTTTCACTTTGGCGTCTAACTCATTATCAATTTATAGCATCAGTGTGAGGTATACACAAAAATGGTTGAATTCAATGAGTTCCTCATTCAACACTCATTATCATTTTTAAATAACCATTTTTCAACTACTTTGTTTTCCCAGTACAAATGATTAGATTGATCTCTTCCAAATGCATTTGAATTTCATTGAGGGCAGTGTTCTAGGGCTCAATGCAATAGCAGTATTTACAAAATTTCCCTATCAACAAGCAATTCTTCGATTTGGATGCTGAGCAGTGCATCTCACTGTGATACCAATGAGTACCTCAGGTAATAATGATTCTCCAACAAGTCAATGTACAAAATTCTATCTGTTGTCAAATCTGTATTTTAGTCATGTGTTTAACACATGTACAACAGATGAATTTTAAAGGCTGCATTTTGTTGTACTTAGTCCAATGTGAATTTGTCATCAAAAATCAATTAGAATTCTCTATATCAATAGAGTGCCATCAAGACAGCTGAAGCAGTTGCTGTAGAGCTCATAGAGCTCTAACAGACCAGAAAGATGCCAAGGTCATCCACTGAAATCTGGGCCATCACCACTTATCTTGACTTTTGTCCTGCCACTGGATTTTCATAACTATAGAACAGAGAGGGAGGTTGATGACTTTGCTCAACTCTACCTCACTTAAATCCAATTCACAAGCAAGTCAAGATATCACCTATACACACTACTCTTTTGACCCAAAACTGTGATGTCACTGTTTCTCTTTGAAAATGAAGGACAAAAGACAACTTCATATTCAGATTATAATTTTTGTGATTACCCTTACTGTTTCTCCCCTCATCTTCCCTAGTGAATTCCTTTTTCTGTCTTTTTTTCTCTTTCTTTTTAAAAGACCTTCAAAATATAACAAAACACTCCCAGGCTATCTGTTATATTTTACTCCCTCTCTGTTACTTGATGATTATAGGGTCCTAAGGAGATACTTTGTATCTTCCCCTAAAATTATTACAATATAAAAGCTTCATTCTTGTTTAGTGTTTTCCAATTGTTTTATGTTTCTTTTGACACCTGTGTCTTTATTTCAAAATTTATACTCAGCTCTGCTTCCTTCATGAAGAATGCTTGTAAATCCCTTATTTCATTAAAAGTCTATTTCTTTTCCAATGTAATATATTCTCAGTATTGCTAATAAGTTATTCAGCATTATAGGTCTGGAATATAGTATTCTGTATTCCCCATCCACTTTTTTACACTGACTTGGCTCAACCTTAAAATGACTAGCCTTTCTTTTTCTTTAAAGAGTGTATTTAAATATACATATAGAAGTTTTGTTAGAATGCCTCCCATATATATTTAACAAAATTTGACTGTTGGATGGAATTTCTCTTTCTATTATTTTCTCTTGAATTTATTTTTGCTATATGGAGATGATAATGTCTATAGATTCATTTTGTATATTGTAAATTGATTGAAACTATTAATGGTCTCAAGTAAGTTCTTCACTGATTATGTGACATATATAACGATGATTTTTTTCTCCTCTTTGTAAATGCTTATGCTTTAAATCACTTTCTTTCTTTCCTTCTTCCTTCCTTCCTTCCTTCCTTTCTTTTCTTCTTTCTTTCTTTCTTTTCTTCTTTCTTTCTTTCTTTCCTTCTTTCTTTCTTTCTTCCTTTCTTCCTTCCTTCCTTCCTTCCTTCCTTCCTTCCTTCCTTCCTTCCTTCCTTCCTTCCATCCTTCCTTCCTTCCTTCCTTCCTTCCTTCCTTCCTTCCTTCCTTCCTTCCTTCCTTCCTTCCTTTCTTTCTTTCTTTCTTTCTTTTCTTTCTTTCTTTCTTTCTTTCTTCCTTCCTTTCTTTCTTTCTTTTTTTCTTTCTTGGCTAAAGCTAGCTTTTTTAGAACTATGTTTCCAGTCTTGTTGTACATTAATCACTTTCACATACTCTTCCATTTAGTCAAATTAGCCTTCTTGCTGTTATTCACACATGATACTCTATCTATCATGTCTACACCTTTGCATGGATGGTCTCCTATGTCTGGAAAATACTCTTCCCTATATCCCTTAGAATGACTTGTTACTCTCATAACTTAGTTCAAAGACAAAGTTCTTGTCTTATCTTCCAAGAGCCCATGTTTGATATTTTTTTTTACAAATGCTACTCCTTCACATACTCCCTTGCCCCTGGAAACAAGACTTTTGTCCAACACTAACACAAAGTTTGGAATATAGCGTGGGTATTGATTTCTATTGTAGGTCATTGAGATTATAGATGGGACAGTGGGGTGTGAATCTGTCTTCTTTACTCCCAGCTATAGCACTTTATACAATACTTGACTATCACTCTGATCACTTCTTTGTAGTAATTGTATATATTAACACATGAAAATAAATAACTCTTTGTTTCTGATTCCTTTTTCAGAGACATCTATTAGAAAAAGTTGACAAAAATGGGACTATTTTAGACTAAACATTTATTAAGCCACTACTAGTCATGTACAAACATTGTATCATGTTGTGTATACAAATAAAGGTAAAATGAGTCTCTATTCTCAAGAAGTTCAAAATCTAATGGGAGAGAAGATATGCAAACAACCATGGACAAACAAGATATCCACAGGATCAACTGAACTCCTTGAATTCTTTTACGTTCTAACTACAATTCCACCTTTATAGGAAGTCATCTCCAAATCCTCAGTTCCAGTGCTTTCCCTTATTTATTTCCTTTTTATTCCACACATAACTTTTTTGGCCATATTTGCTTAAATATTGTGTCTCCCGTTAGACTGTAAGCTCCTTGAGGGTAGGGATTGTCTTTTGACTCTTTCTTTCTAATCCCCAGTATTTAGCATAGTACCTGCTTAATAAATAATTGCTGACTTATTTGACAAACTAGAGATAGTCATAGAGGGAAGGCACTACATTTCAGAGATCAGGAAAGGCATTTTGGAGAGAGTGAGATTTTAGTTAAGATATGAATGAAGCTAAGAGAAGGAGATGAGAAGGGAGAGAATTCCAGTCATGGGGACAGTCTATAAAAAAGCAGATTCAATATATTAAGTATCCTTTGTGAACAATAACAAGAGGGCCAGTTTCATGTAGACCAAGGCCAGGATTATATACAGAGAGAAGTGAGGTGTTAGAAACCTGGAAAGGCAGGAAAGCATCAAGTGCTAGAAGTGCTTATAAAGCTTTTCTGCAGGGAGGTCTGATGATAAAATAGCATTGAATCTGAAACTTAGATGGTCTTCCTCTTCTAATACTTGCCTGGCATTTAATTGGCACTTAATATAATATGGAAGTTATCAAAAATTAAGGAAGTATTAATTAAGAACATAAAATGTGAACTAGCCTTTAAAAAGTTAATTATGAAATTGGTGCAGCTATCTATCAGCAGATCCCTAAAAGCATCTTGTTAAAAGCAGTTTCATCTATCTTAAATGTAATATGTTGCTAAGAATGTGATTACACATACAATATATGGTAGTAATTTTAAGTTAATTGCATAGGAGCTTGATTAACTTTTACATCATTACACTTTGATCAGTGTTTTTGGTGATTATCATTTCATTTACATTTAAAGCTCCTAGATTCTTTTCTTTTCCTTCTTTCTTTCTTTCTTTCTTTCTTTCTTTCTTTCTTTCTTTCTTTCTTTCTTTCTTTCTTTCTTTCTTTCCTTCTTTCTTTCTTTCTTTCTTTCTTCCTTCCTTCCTTCCTTCCTTCCTTCCTTCCTTCCTTCCTTCCTTCCTTCCTTCCTTTCTTTCTTTCTTTCTTTCTTTCTTTCTTTCTTTCTTTCTTTCTTTCTTTCTGCTACTTCTTACCCTCTTATATAATGTTTTCACTTGATATTTCACTTAGATGAAGCTATCTGAGGACAAGACTTTCTATATTTTCACCTTCTCACCCAATTTTATTGGTGGTCCGATAAGAAAAAGAGATGATGGCAATAGCAACTTTAATGCAGCTTCCACTTTGGTAAGATGCATAAGTCTTCATTGGCCTTTGACATCAACAGATGCTTACTAAACACCTACTAGGTGCAGAATATTCTGTTTGGCTTTGAAGAATGATACCAAAAATTACATAAAAACAGCATTGCTGTCTTAATTAGTTTGGAGAGAAAAAACAAGATGATCAGAGAGAAATATATCAACAAGACATTTGTTGTTCTGTGTTTAGCTACATAATGGCTATAAAATCATTCCAGACATGGCTTTCAATTATAGTGATCATCAGGTTCATTCTTCTGGGTGGCATGATCAGAGCAATCAAGACACATGTCTTACTGCCTCATAAATGGGTCACGGCTAATAGATCTGACCAAAAGTTTCATTTAATTGATTCTGCCTAGCTAATTGCTAATGGGGAGTACACTGATAGGGGCTCAGGAAGAATACTACTAGAAACCTTGACTCCTTACTAGGGGCATCTTTTGTATTCTGAGAGTTCAACCTCTGAGGAGCCCTACCTGCCATTGTGAATAGAAGTTGATCTTGTGGTCACAAAAGGGTTCCTACACTATGTAGTATAGATAAGAGAAAATCTGAGTTATTATTTTCCATTTACTCATTGTGAAATATCTTTTATAAACTGTCTTCTTGTGATACTGCTTAAGCTAGCTAAAGTCATCCCAAAGAAGAAAAATTCTGTCATTTGCTTTCATGTTGGAAAAACAGCCATTCTGAAATGATTGCTAGAAGGAGAATACAAGAAAATATGATATGTGCCATAAAATATATTGAAATAAAAATCATCACATAATAAGTCATAGAGACATATGGGATAAAGAAATACATGACAGTTTTATTTCAATTTGCTGCTTCAAAAATGCCTCAGTTGTGGATTTTGAACTTCACATCTTTTGTCAGATACAACAAAAGCAATGTTAAAGAGTTTAAAGATTATTTGAGTTAAAATGTTTGGATCTAATCCAACATAAACAGTTCAGATTGCCTAATAAAGGATGTGTGAAATTATACAACTTTAAGAACCCTTTTAAAGTTAAACACCTAATCTAAATACCTAGGGCACCTGGTGATCGGTAAACTTCCTTAAGAACAAGTGTAGATAGAACCTTTTGAATGACTATGAATCTGTCAAGCAAACAATTTAAAAAGTAGCCTCTACATCTATGCACTATGGTGACTCATAGGTCAATAGCACTTTACAATAAAATGCCTCATTATAAGTATATATGCCAAATATTTTAAAAATTATATTCTGAAAGGGAAAAAGTTGTCTGCACAGCTCTTTTTGTTTCCTCCCCTTTGGGCCCAAGTATAGAATATGGTCAGCACTTTCAACAAAGTATCTCAGGAGCTGAATTTAAATAGAATCAGTGTCACTCAGATCTTGTCAAGTTTCATAGACAATTTTAAGGTATATTCATTTGTTTTCATCCTATCATTTTTGTTATGTGAGTTTTAATGGTATCCTCCTTGATTTTATGAGGTGAAGGGAGTGACTTTTGGAAGAAATATGGAGGCAAGGATAGGCAGTCCATTCCAGGCATTTTTGTTGATTTGAGCAAAGGAAGAAGATAGAAGAGAACAAGAGGAGGACAGTGGATTTTGTGAAATCTAGGTCGCTAGAATATTAGAAGGCTGGAAGAGGAATATATGAGATAATACTGAACTGGTTGATTAGAGACAAATTGTGGAAATCTTTGAATTTGCATATGAAGAATTTGTAATTTGAGGGTCAAGGAAAGAGAGGGAGAGCATAGGTGTTGAATATAGGAATGTTAGAAGAGAAAGAAGGATGCATTAAAAGGCTTTTAAAATAAATTCAATGAAAGTATCTTCCTAAACTAGGGAAGATAAAATGTGTATGGGGTAAAAGCAAGATACTGAAGATGTTGAACATTAAGAACATTAAAGGAATACACAACTTTTGGGATCAATATGATTAGAAAGAGAGAAGAGCCAAATATGACTTCAAGGCTGATGCCTAGAAAACCTTAAGATACATAACTTTGTTTAACAGAAACTGAAAACAGTCAGTTTTAAAGGTTTTCTTTAGCTATATAACTTTGGGCAAGTAAACTAGGTGGCTCAATGGATAGAGTGCCCAACTTGGAGTCAAAAAGATCTGAGACATTTAGTGCTGTGTGACTCAGGACAAATAAATTACCCTCTTTCTCACCTCATTTTTTTTCTCATCTGTAAAATAGATTTTCAAATAGCACCTACCTTCTGGTATAGTTGTGAAGCTAAAATGAGATAATATTTGTAAAACACTGCAAACTTTGATGTTATATGTAAGTGTTAGCTATTATTAAATGATAGCTATTAAGTGGCATAGGCTCTGCAACCTTCAGTTTCCTTACATGTCTTATCATCCTTTCCACCACCACCATCATTGTTATCATTATCTATGAAATGAGTATGTTGGACCACATGATTACTAGGACACTTTCCAGCTCAAAATTCTGTGATCTCTATTTCTTTGAAGTTTATTCCATTTGTCTATATTATCCCATCCAGATATTTATTACATTTATCTATTGTTCTTGAAATAATTCTTTTCTTTTGCATGATCTTATCTTTACTAAAACATGAATTTCTTGTTTTCTCATTTTTTTCCATAATAAACTGTTAATAAATGATTGTTTACTGACCAACTGGCCTTTACTCCCTAATTGGCCAGTTCAAATAGATACTATCTTTTACCCTTGAATACACTTTTCTTTTTTCCTTATTTACATTCATATATTGCAAAATACTAAAACTCAGTTAACTCTCACTCTGACTTTTGCCCCCATTCATGTTCTGAATATTGCTAGAATTTGCAATTTTGAAGACTGAGTTTCCTGAATTTTTGTGATCTTGTCATCACCTGACTGTCACTGATACAGGACAATCCTTGAGTTCTTTCCTGATTGACTCCAGCGTATTTCCCTAGGGATAATTCAAAGCCAGTTTTTTCATCAAGCCTCTTAAATTATTTCCTATCTCCCCCATCTTCAACTAAAGAAAGGATGTTATCTTCACCTTTACTATGAAAATAGAGGATATCAGTTGTGAGATCCCTGTTTTCCCCTGATCAACAATTCAAAAGCATACGTGTCATTCCCAGTTTTCCCCTTAGTCAGATTTCACAATAAGAATGCCTCCTCCTTTCCAAGTGGAATCTGTCTTCTCAAACCAAGGATTCCATCGACTCCTGTCTCCCCTGAGAACTTTGATCATCCCCATTTTCTTATTTTCAGCTTCTCTTCATTTACTAGCACATTCTCTGATGCCTAAAAGCATAAAACATTCTCCTTCCCTCTTTAAATGTGTTTTCTTTTTCCTGCCAACATCTCAAGTTTTCATTCTATTTTTTCTTCAATTCTATAGTCAAACTTTTAGAGAAAGCGAATATACTTGTCTTCATTTCTTCATGACCTACTCACTTTTAGTTTCGTACAATCTGGCTTCTAAGAACAGAAGCTGTCTTATTCAAAATTCACCCCCCCAAAAATCCTTTAATTTTTAAAGCTTGTAGCCTTTTATTCCTCAAACCTCATCTTAAATGACTTCTATGTAAATTATGACCCTCTTGATCAATTAGGCAATTTATCAGCAATTATTTACCAAGTACTATATACCTGGAATCATATGTGCTATGAAGTAAGGATACAAAGAAATTCCAGCACACAAGGACCTTCATTCTAATAAAGGGGACAAAAAATACATATACAAATATATACATGACATGTATAAAATAAATACATGGTATTTTGGGAATGAGGATTTCTCCAGTGGGACAAGCTATCAGAAAAGGTTTCCTATATAAAGTGCCTCAAGCTGAATCTTGAAGGAAACTGAATGCTCTATGAGATGGATATGAAGAGGGTGACCATTCCAGATATGAAGGATATTTGACATAAAGAGGAAAAAAAGATGAGAAATAGTGCATCATTCCATCATGTGTACATTCAAATTATTCAGTATTATTAAATCATAAGTTATATGGAGAGGAATAAGAAGCACAGATAAATAAGAAAGTGATAGACTGAGAAGGGCTCTGAATGCCAAAGAGAAGTTTATATTTGATGCTAGGGGTAATAGGGAGCCATTGCAGTTTACTGAATGGTGGGGAACCTATTCTTTTGGCAGATGTGAGAAGTATGAACTTGAGTGGGGAAAATCTTGAGGTAGGGAGATCCAGATCAAATATAATAGTAGATTATAACATGAGTTCATTTAAGAGGTGATGAAGACTTGAAGAAGGGTATAGTTTGAATGGAGAGAAAGAGACTTGAGTGAGACATGTTTTGGAGACAGAAACAAGATTTGGTGATTAATCTAACATTCATAATGAAGAGTAAGAGCATAAAGTCAAGGATGATACTTAGGTTGTGAGCCTGGATAAAAGAAAAGATGACAAAGTGTAATAGCAAAGTAGGATCATTTGCTGTTTGAGTTTTAGCCAATCAAGTGCTTTTGATTGAGTCTTGCCTTTGATTGAATCAGTCAAGAGTCTTTGCTTAGAAACAATACACACACATACACACACACACACACACACACACACGCACACATATTTTAGAAGGAGCATTCAGAAGCAGAACTGAGAGAGAGGTGACTGTGAGCAGGCTAGGGAAACTTGCTTGTGGGGAGGCCTCGCAGAAAGAATGTTTGTGATGTTGACGCCCTGTCTGTCTGTGTTGATTTCTCAGAGAGAAGTCCTGTCTGTTGGTCTGTGTTAATTTCTCAGGCAGGAACTCTTGTCTGTTGTTCTGTCTTGATTTCTCAGATAGAAGTCCTGTCTGTTGGTCTGTGTTAATTTCTCAGGCAGGAACTCTTGTCTGTTGTTCTGTCTTGATTTCTCAGATAGAAGTCCTGTCTGTTGGTCTTTATGAATGAATTGAGATGATGGTGCTGGCAATGTTAATAAATATTGTTATAGTCCTGTTAAGCCTTGTTTTCCTAGAAACCAAAGCTGTGGGCAGGAGCCCCTGGAGCCTGCCATCAGGCAAAAGCAGGAAGAGTTTGGAGTGGAACCGTTCCCATGAGCTGAGACAAGGACCAGAAGGAGAGAGCTGAACTTCATGCGAACCCAGGCAAGAGTTGGGAGCAGTTGGCCCACAGAAGAGGAGCCATGGGGTTTGGAAGTCAGGCTTGTGTCAGGATAAGAAAGGATTTTACTTGGAGACTGTGTACTGATTAAGAAAAGTTTCCTTGCTGTATCCTAGGGGTGGATGATAAAGTATTTGGAAAAAGCACTTTACTTGGATACTTGGTATTGATTAAGGATGTTGTTATTATGATATAGAGAGTTCGTTATGCTATATGATTAGACCCTTGAAATCATTCACAGCAGCAGTCTTCAGGTGAGCTGCCATGATTGGCTTTACACAGTGTCCTTCACAGTAATAGAGATCAAAAAGGAGTGGGTTGATTCAAGTGAAAAGAGAATGAGTTCTGATTTGTTTAAGATAAATAAATGTTTGAAATCTCTAATAGATTGTTCAATGTTTGAGACTGGAGGTCAAGAGGAAGATTAGGAGTAGATATAATAAAGTGTGAGTCATTAGCATAGAAATGGTATTTAAGTCATGTTAGCTGTAGAATTTAGTAAGTGAGAAAATATAGAAAGAAAAGGGAAGAGGACCTATGATAGAGCTGTAAAGTAGAAGGGTGATAAATGATAATTAGGCAAAGGAGACTCAAAAAACCTATGCAAACACGTAGAAAGAAAGACAAATGAGAATATTGTTGGATATTCTCTCCAGGATCGCCTACTATTCTGAACACTTGTTTAGTTTCTTTGTGCCTAATCTACACCCCACCTCCAAGCCATGAATGTCCCAAAATGTTCTCTTTTGGGGCATCTTTTCCTTCTTTCTCTATATTCTATCTCTTGAAAATATCCTCCGGGGTTTACTGGGTAATTGTTTTCCATGCAAACTAAGATCTCTTCTGAACTCTAGTTCCTGATCACCAGCTTCCTCTTGGAAATATCAAATCTACATCTTCAGCTCAACATGTCCAAAATAGAACTCATCTGTGGGAAACTGCTGAGGTAACCATTATCCTTCCAATTACCCAGAGTCCACTCTATTTAATTAAATCTTATGTTTGTACAGTCCTAGACAAACATGAAAGTCTCACTCTAACACCTCTAACATTTTGAGTTTGAGTTTATTCAAACTCCAAAGGCTATTTTGAGAAAATCGCTTCAGCAACAGAGAAATACCATATAATAGAAATTATTATTATTGAACATTTTTATAATCCTCAAAAAATGAAAGCAATCTAAAAAGAATATGGCAGAGAAAGTTTAGTTTTTCTCTAGCCATGTACACTATCATTTCTCTTGCCTTTTTAAAATAGGCACTGCAGGTTTATCTATAAGCAAATGTTCATTAAATCAATCTGATTTCCTCATGGACTTCTATAAAAACAAGAATATGTCAATGTCCTCCCATTTTAGGGAATTCCTTGTGACCACACCCAGACGTGTTGCATGTAGACAAAAAACCAGCTCTTTTGTAGGGTTTCCAGAACTTTGCAGCATTTCCAACACAGTACTAAATTTGGGGTCTTTCCATAAATCTTCCTCACCAAGTCCCTGTAGTTTTAGCCAAATATTCCTCTATACTTAACATTCCCAGTCTCTAAATTTCCAGATGAGAAATATAGAGACAGAGGAAAGGAAAGAGAGTGGGAGGAGGTAGTCTAGAATACAACAATAGAAGGTCATTAACCCCACTCTTCCTCCAATCAAGACAGATTGTTGTAGTGGAAAGCTTCCTGGATTTTGGGCCACTGGACCTGGGTTTGAAATGTGGTCTGCTATTTATCTTACCTATATAACCTTGGATTTGTTCAGTCATTTGTTGTCAGTCATGTCTGGCTCCTTATGACTCCATTTGTTTTTTGAAGGGTTTTTTGTTTGTTTGTTTTTTGGTAAAGTTAGTAAAGTGGTTTGCCATTTCCTTCTCCAGCTCATTTTTACAGATGAGGAAACTGAAGCAAATAGGGTTAAGTGACTTGTCCAAGGTCACACAGGTATTAAGTATTTGCAACTAAATATGAACGCAGGAAGATGACTCTAGGTCTTGCACTCTATCCACTGAACCACCTAACTGCCATTGCCTCCATTAAGTTACCTCCATTTTCTGAACCTCTGTTTCCCCATCTGTTAGTATAGGACTAAAAGATCACCATGCTCCTTTAACTTTAATGATTTCATGATAACTTAGTGCATCACTGAAATGTAGAGAGACACTGCAAGCTCTTGGCTATCTTTTTTTTTCCTTGTCTTATTTTGTAGAAGTCTAACTCTACATTCTTAGATCCTAAGAAACGACTAGAGAGTAATTAAAGAAATAAATTGTTTTTATTCCATTCTGAGTTTAAAGTTGGAGTCATTTGCATTTAGTTACTTAAACAGGAGCCAGAAAGGAGATCTAAGAATTGAGCTGGTCAAAGCTGATATCTTGTGGAGATGACAACTAGGCATTATAGCATGGGCATCTGTCTTAGGGGAGAAGTCTAAATAATTTTCTTCCTTTTCACCCACCTGGGTCAATATTTATTCTGAGATCTTTAATTTATCCCTATTATTTCCTACTGTCATTGACTATAGCATAATTTTGTGAAATTTCTGTTCCTAATTTCTAATTCTATAGCATAATTTCTTTGGAAATTAATATTTAAATGAAGACCATTGTCAAGGTGAATGTCTCAATAGGTTATCCCTTTTCTTTTTTCACAGTGTGAAGATAAGTAAAAGAAGGAATTTTGTATTTTTTTCTGATCTCCATGAATTTCCAGTGATCTCAGATTAAATAGGATAGATGATTTTTTAAGCTGTACATATATTAACACTCATGCTATATGAATTGGTACTGGAATTGGTGTTTCATTGATAGAGGGAAATTTTAAATGTTTTATTTATTTTATTCAGAGCCAAAGAATTAAAACAAGCATTTCCATTAAATAACAGAGTAGAAAAAAAGGTGATTGCATATAAAACAGCAAATCTATTATGTACAACTTACTATTCTTTTTAAATATGATGAAGTTATTACATAATTTTCTTTTATTTTCCTTTTTTCTTCCACACCCTCACTGCTCTAGAGTTGGCTATGCATGCGTGTGTGTGTGTGTATGTGCGTGTGAATCTGTTCTATACATACTTCCATTTTAGTTGTTTCTCTGGATGTAGATTGCATCTTCCTTTGTAGTTAATTTCTATATTTGTGGTACTGAAAATAACTTAGTCATCCAAAGTTATTCTTTCAAAAATATTTTATAGGGAATTTCTGGAATGTGAAAAACCTTTTAGTGATATTGAGCAATACCTACTCTGCAACTTAAAAGTCTTGGTAAACACATCATGGGATGCTAAAAACCTGTATTTCATACATGAATAGGATAAATGAAGTTTTTCTAGGCAACAAGATTATAAGTTATAAATGAATTACTTATCTAAATCAATGAAGCAAATTGTCCATGCTGATAAACATGAAGATCTAGGTATACAATAAAGAAATGAAGTGATCTAAAACAAATAAAAATTGGGATTTATTGAATAGTGTTCTCTGCTCTTGAGAGTTAATTGTTTAATTTTCATCTAAGCATTTACTTGTTGGAAATTGGCAAATGCTACAAATCAGGACTGAATATTATTATTTTGTGACTAGATTTATGAAAGTGATTGAGAATTATGCACATTGAAACTAAAATGATCCTGTACACACAGCTTTGTTTCGTCTTTTGAGAACTTGTTAAACATTAATCAGCATACTCCTGGGAGAAACTAAAATAACTGGCCATGTATCAGTTAATTATACATATATAATGTATTTATGTACATGTTATATTACAATGTGATATGTTATATTGCCTTGCATTATGTAATACACTGTTATATATTATTAATGTTATCTTATGTTGCTATGTTGTTGTATTATGTCATCACATCGCATCATGCTATATTTATTAAATAATACTATACCACATTTGTTTTATATAGTATAGGAGTAGTGTAGAGTATATCACATTGTGACTTATACAATATTATGTCATGTCATGTTATATTGTGATATACTATGTAATATTATGTGGAATATTTATATCATATCATATATCATACCATGCCATGTTATATGTTGTATTATGTATGTTATATTGTTATGCTATGACATATTATATGATCTCATGTCATCTTAATTTGCATTATATCATATATGACATTGGGTTATATTAGGTTATATTAGAGCCAGTCATATCATATCATTTATATTACATACATAATTATATATTACTCATACATCGGAGGAAAATTAATGTCATGCTGTATCTTTTAATATTTATTATTAATCCGTAATTCATCTTATTCCCCATTTAGTCAAACCTGATTTCTCAGGCTAGCTCTAAAGTCAGTCTCCTCCATTCTGAACTAAAGACATGGTCAAATAATGTGATAGCATTTGCTAGCTAACCAGTTTAAAGGTGAGCAATGTATCATCTTGAGTTGCACCCTCCCTAGGGGACAGATTTCCTTCCCTCTCCTTGTCAAAGTTAGGTGTGATTTGGTCCAAGGAGAAGACTAAGGGAGGGTTGGGGTGGGTTGGAGCCTGATTGGGATAGTTCTGATTTTCTAGCCAAGATTGCTAGAGACATCTGGGGTCCCTAAAGCAATTAGCATTCCTTTATTGACAGAGGAGGCAGCTAGGTGGCACAGTGGATAGAGCACCAGACCTTCAGTCAGGAAGACCTGAGTTCAAATTCAGCCTCAGACACTTACTAGCTGTGTGACCTTGGGCAGGTCATTTAACTTTGTTTCAGTTTCTTCATCTGTATAAAAATGAACTTACGAAGGAAATGGCAAACCATTCCAGTATCTTTGCCAAGAAAACTTCAAATGAGGTCATAAAGAATCAGACATGACTAAAAACTGACTGAACAACAACAACAAAATGTTCTGAGCACTGTATTGGATGCTGATCATACAATAACATGAATCAAACTTGTACAGTTTGTAAACTTCTTTAGGCCACAGATAGAGATGGCCTGAGGATGGTTGGCTGCCATGAATCACATAGCAAACAGGAGAGAGTGCACAAAGACAACCTAAAATTTTTTGTGGGCCACCTGAAATCCTTTTGTGGTTGGTAAATGACCCCTAAGCTGTATGTTGTGCAAGGTCTGACATAGATAGAACATCCTCTTTTCTCAGGGAGCTTACCTTCTATTTGGGGAGTTAGCATACACAAAATATGTTTGAAGTATGTTGGAAAAGACATTTGAGCTGAGCTTTTGAAAACAGTTGAGCTTCTAATAGCCAGGGGTAAAGAAGAACATTGTAGCTATGGGTTGAAACAGACTGTAAAATGACGTTGAGATAAGAGATGGAATATCGTACATAACCAAGAAAGTCAGTGTGACTGCATCATAGAGTGTAAGAAGGGAAAGAATATAGACAATACTGGAACAGTAGTTTGGAACCCATCCATTGGATGCTTTAAGGGTCAAACAGAAGCAGTTTGGATTTGATCTTAGAAGCAGAAGGGAACTAGTGGAGTTTATTGAATTTGAGAGCTCTCTGATCAGACCTGTACTTTAGCAATATTACTTAGAAGGTGTATGGGTGGGGGAGGGAGGAGAATTAATGAGGGAACATCAATTAGCATGCTCTCCTTGAAAGTCCTAGTAAAAAGTGATAAGTGCCTGGAAGATGGCGTTGACTGCAAAAATATAAAGAGAGATAGATTTGAGATATGGGGAGAGAACTGGGAAGCTTTGGCACCTTATTAGATATGTGTTCTGAGAGGTAGGAGTTGAATATAATATTATATATATATATATATATATATATATATATATAAGTTTATAAACCTGGAGAGCTGTAAGGATTGTTGTTCAGTTATTTCAGTCATGTCTTACTCTTTGTGATTGCAAAGTTACTGGAGTAGTTTGCCATTTCCTTCTCCAGCCCATTTTACAGATGAGGAAACTGAGGCAAACAGGGTTAAGTACCTTATACAGGGTAAAACAGTTTATAAGAATCTGTTGCAGTCAGGGAGATGAGTCTTCCTTACTCCAGGTCTGACACTCTATTCACTGTGCCACCTAACTGCAAAGATAGTGGGGTATTAAGAAGAAACTGGGCAAATTGTATGAGATATGGGCTTAGAATAAAAAAAAATGCATTTTCTTTAGAAAGGTTAAGTTTCAGGTACCTATGGTCGCATAGGCATATGTCCATGTGTTTCAAAATGTCTAGTTGACACTTAGTGACAGAGCTTTGGGAGAGGGATCAGGGCTGGATAAATAGATTTTGGAATGATTTCCATAGAGATAAAATTTACTCATGGGAGATGAGAATGTTGTCAAGTGTGAAATGAAAAAAAGAAGAAAAAAACCAGAAAGGGGAATTAGGAAACCCTCCCAGTCAAGTGGTGGGAGGGATCTGGAAAAGCCTCCAAGCCCATTAAACCTTGGTCTCATTCTCCCATCATTCCTCTGGTGTTTCTCAGTCATTATCTTCGGCTACATTTTCTTGGGTGAGAAAGCAGAATGGTTTAGTTTCCTAAACTGACCAGAGGTGGCGCTTCTTTCTTGTGTTAGGGATAATATAATATATTGACAATTCATTTTGAACTTGTATTTGGATGACACCATTAAATCTATTTAATTTGATTGATATTCGTTATCCAGGATTCATTGGATCTTAGAGCTTTAAATTCAGTTACAAAAGATTTTCTGAAGGAACTAGGAAAGCACTTCTATCTAAGGGGATGACTAGGAGCAATATCAGTTTAAATGGAAATCAGACCAGCAGCTTTGGACTAGAGAGAACCAATGGACCTAGAAAATTTGCAAATGACTAATAAATTATTTATTTTTAAAGTATCTCCTTATGATTGAAGAGAACCTGAAGACAATAAATTCCTAAGGACTGGTGGTAGAAGGATAAGGAGGGAGGTTACATGTTCTTTTCATGCTTGAAAGGGCTGCACAGAAGATATTGTTTAGGTTCCTGAGGAGATAACCACTAAATTTTATTCATCTCCTAGGCAGCTTCTTCCTTATGGGAAAAAAAAACCTTTTAGAAAACTTTTAAGTCTAAAATACTTTTAGACTTACACCAGTTCAAAGCTGGAGTTGAGAATAAAATGCTAAAAGTTGTTCCTTGACACAAATTTGACTGGAGGTATAGAAAAAAGTCAAATTTCTCTTCAAAGGTGATTTCAGGAATTTAAGAAGAAACGATAAGAAATGGCAACCTCATTGGGAGGAACGATATTGAGTTGTATCTTCAGGTTGAGTGAGGATAAACTCTTTTTAAAATAGACACAGCTCTAAAATAGAGTTTAAGAGGTTATACATTTAAGAACTTTAAGAGATGTACTTTATACACAAAGAAAAGAGAAAGTGCATAATTTTAAGCAAGTATAAAAAATGCTCTAGCAGAAAGCTAGATCTTAGATACCAAGGAAAACAAACATTTTAACTTAGATGACAGAACATAACACATTATGGCCAATTCGTGGCAGATTCCTAAATTCCAGGGGTAGCCTGCTGAGTGCTGAATCTTTCTGAAATAAGACAGCTCACCTCAAGTCACTACATGTCTGACTGTCAACTCTTGAAATCACTCTGGACTGTAATTGAATTTGGCTGTAATTTAGCCTGTAAATTAAGAATGGCATACTTATTTTAGTACTTCCTGTGTTATTCACTCAAAATTATTGATTGGGAACCTACTATGCTTTAAGGGACATACACACACACAAATAGTTACAGTACCAACATAATATTAATAATATCTTACATGTATATACATCTTACCATGTGTCATGTGCTGTACTAAGTGCTTAACAATTATTATCTTATTTGATCTTCACAATAAACCCTGGGAGGTAGGTGCTATTATTATGTTCATTTTGCATTTGAGGAAACTGAGGTAAATTGAAGTTAAGTGACTCATGCAGGGTCCCACAGCTAGTAAATGTCTGAGGTCAAGTTTAACTAAGGTCTCCCTGACTCCAGGTCCAACACTGTATCCGCTACAATTAAAGCACTATGGGAGAGTAAAGGAAGGTAGTCTTACTTCTAGCTATGATGATCAGTGATTGTTTCATGGAATTGTGAAGAGCATTTGAGCTGGACCTTGAAGAATGATTGAGGTTTTCTTAAATGAGCCTGATGGTAAGAATATTTCTTGGAATGGTATCAAAAATTGTCAGAAGTAGGAAAAATTCAAAATATATCTAGGGAAAGATCCAAATTGGCCAGAGCAGAGCTCTTGTGTAGGTGAGTACAGTGTAAACCAATGAGAGTGGAAAGTGAGACTGGGGCAAGAAGAGTAACTAAATGAGCACTGGGTTTGAATCTCATCTTGAAAATTAACTTGCTGGGTGACCATGGCATGTAGTTTACCCTCTCTGATCCCCAACTTGTTCATCAGCAAAATAAGGATAATTATGACTGGAGTGTCTCTTTTGTAGGATTGTTGTGAGATTAAAATGTAATGTGTTTTGTTAACTATAGGGAGTTATTTAAACTTGAGTTATAATTGTCATAAAAGGCAGGCAAGTATGGACTTGGTTGAGGAAGAAAGGGCTATTCACATAAATTTTCTGATCCAAGAAGTGGTCCTATGGCAGGAAGCCTATAAGAAAATAGAAAAGGCAGCAGCAGAAGGCCAGGAGCAGGTCCTTGTTTGAGCAAGTAGCTAGGGCTAAGTTAAGAACAGCTAAGGAACAGCTGCTTTTCTCATTTTAAAATGTACCAGTCATCAACAGGGGGCTTGGTTTTAGAGGTGAGAAAGAAAATTTTCTTCTGACAGTGACAGAATTTGTCCTCTGTGCTACCTTAACTGGGATGAGGTTCCTCTTGAGCGTGTTGATTGACGCTCCAGCCAAAGATAATTCAAAGCTCTCCTCGGATACCCAAATTTGGGAACAGGCAACATTTCTAAGGTGAAAACCAGCTAGGACAAGGCCTGGGCTCCTGAGAGCTAGCTGAGCATACTCTGGAGTGCTTGACCACTAGTGGGCACACATGTCCCTTGATTCTGAGGGGAAAGCTCAACTCTCAGAGGGGAATCAGGGTCAACTATTTCAGAGGGCAGTTTCTCTCACCACTTAATCCAAACTGGCTGACTCCATAATACAAACTAGAGATTTACTGCTATTGCTCCCCAAGCACTGAGCAGCCACCCTCTCTCCAAAGGTAATTCCACCTGGTAATTAACTGTGAAAAATAGAGTGGCCGCCTTCTGACCCATGTTTATGCCAAGCAACAGTTTCCCTTGGGTTTTTTCCTCTCTAGTTTCTCTCTCTCTTTCTTTTTTTTCCCCCTCACTGCCTGGGTTTGTGTGTATGTGTGTTTTTAAGTATTAACTCTCATGGAAGACCATGCCTATTTAAAATTCCCAGACGATGAGTCAGACCCATTCAGTTATGTTCCTGGAGAGTCACATGATGCGGTTTGATGAAACTTCACCTCATGAAAGGATTGGGGGAGAGATTTCAGAGGAGCATTTTCAGATTAAAATATAGGTGTAGGTATGAGAGGAGAAAGAGAGACAGATAACAGACTGACAGATGCGGCTTTGGGTTTGTTCCCAGTTTCTTTCTTTCTGGGATAATTAATCATCAGATTAGCAGCTCGGTTAGCTACAACAGAGACAGAAGTGTCCAGTGTCTGGAGGGCTCAGATTCTTTTGGATTATGACACTTACCTGGCCACCTGCATCTTGGATTCAATATTTTGAGGCAAGGATGATAGATAGTCCTATCTGTGATAGATCTCCTTTTCTCAAAGGAATTACTTCTAGTCGGAGGGGACACTTTTCACATCTGCTACTGATTAAGATACTTTGAAAAGACATTGTAGCCTAGTGTCAATGGTGTTGAGGTGGGAGGATGCGTATTAAATTAGAAGTTAGAAGACAGGAAGTGTTTCATTTCTAACTTTGCTGCTAACTTGTGGGCTGCTGTGGGGCTCTCTGTGATTTTTCAAACCAAGTAGAATAAAACTGGTCTAGTGCCTACTTCACATTTGTGTTCTGGGAAGCCCTTTGATCTCTCTAGATCCAGGTGCCACATAAATACCAGGCCATGAATATTTGTCTGGTTAGAGGAAGCAAAAGCAGTAGATTCATTTTTATCCTCAAGCCCTAGTCTAATGGCCTGTGTGTGAGAGGTAAACTTCAGGTAAGTACTGAGGTTCATTTTGAAAACAAAATCTAAATTTCTGTGAATTTCTCTCATTTCATCTCTCCCATACCAGAGAGAAGAACATGTATGGGACAACTGGGACATTAAAACTTTTTCAGGCTATTTAGACATCTTGTTCTGAGGGCAAGCAAGGAAAATTAAGCTTTCCTCTGAAACCTTAAGTAGTTTCTAGTGGAATATAATAGGATGAGAAACCATTTTCCTACAACTTTTATTTCATTTTTGGTCTGGTAGCATCTGGAATTAACTAATTCAGAAACAAATGTACATTTCTTTAAATAAATGAATCAAACCAGGTACAAAACATTCAGTCCGATGTTTTGCAGGCATTCTGGTATTTAATAAGCATCTGCTGAATTCAATTTAATTTAATTAAGTTGAAGGCATATCAGTAAAATGTGGTCTACAAGTCCACTTTTAAGACCATGTTTGTGTGATTAAACATGGTTTGATATCATTTGCTTTTTATTTTTCTTCATTTCTGACGATATCCCATTTCTGTCTTTTGCCCAGCAAGCTGTCCCTAATAAGAAAGAAGAAAATGAAAGAACCAAAACAAAGTTAATAAAACTATCCAAGATATGAGCTGAATATGACAGAACAGGCAATGTTTTATGCCCATAGTTCCTTACCTCTGCAAAGACAAGGGAGTATATTTTTCTCATTTCCTCATTACGGTCATGCTTGGTCATTATAATTATATAGCACTTCCTTTTTTGTTGTTGTTGTTCTTTCAACTTACATAGTTGTAATCCTTCTGTCTATTGTTTTTCTCATCCTGTTTATTTCATGTTGCATCAGCTGATGTGAGTCTTCTCACATTCTGAATTCTTTACATTTATCATTTCTTAATGGCACAATAATGTTCCATCTCATCCATGTATGACAATTTGTTTAGACCTACCACAATTGAGTGCATTTACTTTGTTTCTGATTCTTTACACAAAATGCTTGGATGAATCTTTCGTCCATATGAGCTTTTCTATCCATCTTCAACTTTATTAGGATATATGATAGCCATGGAGCCTCTGAGTCAAGTCAGCATTTTGGTTGTTATATTTATCAAAATTTTCTCTTGCTTTTCAGAATGTTCAAACAAATGTACAACTCTACCCATAGTGCATCAACGTTGCATTATTGTAAGTTTATTCAATACAACAGGATAACAAGCAGTAATAATAACAGTTGGTATTTATATATGTATACAGTATTTTAACATTTGCCAAATATTATGACATTTGACCTTCACCACAACCCCATCAAGTATGCGCTACACATATAACTATCAGCACTTTACTGGCTCAAAACATTTAAGCAACTTAACCAAAGACACAGAGTTTAAGTGTAAGAGGTGGCATTTCAAACCAAACTTCGTCTGATTCTGGGCCCAGTTTTCTTTCCATGATACCTCCCTGCCTCTTAGTATATACACATGTAATACTAAACTTATAATTTTAGTAATTAAGTACAAATTTTAAGTGATGAGATAAACCACCATCAACTCCGACCGAGCGTGTCTAAAACCAAACCCTTCTTTCCACCCTGAGGCTTTCCTATTTGAGTCAGTGGAATCATGATACACTCAATTGCCCAATGAAAGAAACTTTAAAGTCCTGGTTTTTAACTTGTTTTTGTGTCATGGGCCCATTTGACAATCAGGTGAAGCCTGTGGAACCCTTGTCAGAATAATGTTTTTAAATTTATGAGATAAAGTACACAGAATTAAAAAAATAATTACAAATAAAGTTTATTAAAACATTTATAAAAATAGAGATGCTTTTTCCTATCCAAGTTCATATTCCTCCCAAAAATATATCCTGATTCCAAAGTTTAAAGACCTCAACCTTGAGCCACTACTGGCTCTTTTTCTTTCCCTTCCATATCCAATAAATTACCAAGTGCTGGCACTTCTTTTTATACTGTCTTTCATCTTTCCTCCTATTGATACCACTAGTTCAATCCCAAGTTGCCTCTTTCTATTGTACAATTACAATAGCCCACTGACTACTCTGATTGTCTCAGTCTGCAAATTCATTTTCCTCATCATTTTCATCATGCCTTTCCTCTGTTCAAAAACCTTACGTAGCTCACCATATAGAGAGCCCCAGCTACTCATTCTGAGAATAGGAGAGTCAGCTTGAACTGCCAATTATTAACTTTTCAATATGACTATTTACACCTTGGAAACTGGCAAATATTATAAATCAGGACTTAATTTGTTGTTTTGTTGAATGGCTGTAGTTAAGAGACAGAGAAAAAGTGTTAATAATACAGGCTAAACTCAAAAATATATTTTGCATTTTTCCCCAACATTTACCAGCACAATGCTATCATTAGCCCAGGGTCTCGTAACTGAGATCTGTGAATTTGTTTGTTTTTAAAAATATTTTGATAGCTATTGAAAGATAATTGGTTTTCTCCATATTTTATTTTGTTTTTAAAAACATTATGAGAAGGGATCTGTACATTTCACCAGAGGACTAAAAGGATAAATGACCCCCCAAAAGCTGAAATACTGCCTCAGTCTGACATCTAAAACTCCTTAAAATTTTGCTGGACTTAAGTGTGACTCTTCAGCTTCATTAGTTCCATACGCAGACCCTGCATTTCAGATAGACGGCTCTACTGTTATTCAAATATGGCTTCTGAATTTGTACTTCTAAACCTTTACTCCAACCATTCTTTTCCCATAAGGCTTTTTCTCTTTATCTCTGCCTAAATGAATATTATATATCAAGTTTCATTTCCTCCATAAAATTAACTGAACAGTCCAGATGGCAATGATTTCTTCTTACCTTTCACTTCAATACCACTTTTTATCTATGCCACTAATATTTGTATCGATCATCTTCTCCCTTGAATTGATAATAATAATAATATTTTAATGATTTGTCACTACAACTAGATTTACAAGCTTCTAGAAAATTAAGGGATATGATTTTTCTTTTGCAAGATATGGCAGCAGCCCTAGAAGGGTCCTAGTTCCAGAACAACCCTTTCAGGCAGAGAAGTCCAACTGCCAACCAATTGCTTCTTCAAGGCATGTAAGCCAGCCTAACTGAAGGTGCAAGACACCATGGGAAAGATATAGGAGACAGCATGTGCCAGACAGGTCAGGTCATCATCGCATCTTAACCACCATCTCCCTTCAGATCCTGAGGTATGCAGTTCAGGACCTTGAACCCAGGAGTCTTAAGGACAGCAATATTTCCCACCCAGTAGCCACAGCAATCATCCCAGGAAATAATCCCTACAGTTGAGGCATCACAACTGCTTCTGTAGGCACTATAGGCACATGTATTATGACCCAGAAAAGAGAGTTCTTGCCACCAAAATTTTTGGAACTATTAAATGATTCAATAGTAGAAATTGATATGATTTTATCTGTGCAAATAACACCAAAGAAATATTACCATTGTTTTGTTGCTTGCTTGTTTGTTTGTTTCCCCCCTGCATCCTAAGGACCGTAGGACCTTAGCATTTCACTGGCAGTTGAAATCTTTCATAATAAAGTAACCTCTCTCTTAAATGTTGTGAATTTAGGAGCAACCACCCAGACTGGAAGTATGTGAGGTAATATGTAATTATGAAATATTAGGAATTATAAAATTCTAGGCAGCTAGTTAGTGCAACAGATAAAGTGCTGATGCCAGAGACAGGAATACCTGAACTCAAGACCTTTCTAAATGCTTAACTATATGATTTCGGGGAAATAAGATAACCTCCATGTGCTTCAGTTTCCTCATTTGCAAAATGGTGATAATAAAAGCCCCTATATCTCAGGGTTGTTGTGAGAATAAAATAAGTGATCTGCAAACTATAAATCATTGTATAAATGCTGTTATTGTTGTTGAAGTTGTTATTATTGGTTTTTAAAACAGATAATCAGTTATTGGGGGTTAACTTCATGTGTAAATATCTATTATGCATCATGGGATGGAGTATCTTGCAAAGATGATAACCCAGCCTAGTGAAAGAAGAGAATTTAACCAGATCAGGATGGTTAGTAGAATGAATAATGCTTATATTAACATCAGAAGTTATTCATAATAGAGGGTTAAGACTATATGCTAAGGGGGGGGGGGGAGAATGTTCAGGCCCAGTAATTGAACTAATAAAGAGAAGGATTGACCAAGAGAACACAGAAGAAATAGGGAAAAGACTCAAGATGGCAAGTTCAGTGTTCCAGGTCAAGGGATTGAGCCTGATAACAGAGACTAAGAATAACCTAAAGAGAAAACAAGATAGAAAGTCACAAAATCCAGGATGTTTTTTTTTTTAAACTAGAGTCAAGCTATGTCATAGGCTCTATAGAGAGATAAGGAGACTCCAGGATTCCTAGGCTAGGAATCAATTTGATATGATAGCTAGATAGCTACAGTTAGCATGATTCCTACCAGAAGACAAAAGAGTATGCCTGCAACCCAAGTGAGATAGAACATTCTTCCTCCTTGGGCCACAGGAGAGGGAAAGCAGATAATTTAATCCAGATGTGGAAGGTAAAAGAATGCTGCATTAGATGTGAGAAATCTTATTCAAATATTAGGGTATAATCAAGGGGCAAGAGGATTAAAGTAACTGTATAAGGGAACAGCAACCACACTGTATTCTTTGGTCTTTTTAATCACTTCTGAGTGATATATTCACTTGTGAGGTGACACAACTATATAACAACAGTTTAGACTATGAAATTATTTCAAAAAGTTGTTTCATTGAAAATTAGTAGGCCCTAGAGAGCAGTGGGACAGAGAAGTACCACATTTCTAATTGCATTTATATATATAAATTGCATTCACGTAATGATTATACAAATTGTATTTCTATAAAAATTTTGCATATGTTTTCTCATTTTATTTTCATAACAACCTCCTGTAAAATTAGCATTATTTTACAGATGAGGAAACTGAGGTGAAGAGAGATCAAATCCCTTTTCTTGGGTCATATGGCTATTAAGTGTCTGACTCCAGGTCCAAGTGATATCAAAGATAGGGTGGAAAGATTCAGAACCTCAAACAGTGCAGTGCTTGTTGAGGGAAATATCCTCATTCTCTCCCCCCAACTTTATTTTTTTTTGGTCACAGAGGAGGATCAGTGAAGGAGGGAGAAGTCAAAATCCAGCGAACAAGAGATGCTCCTGAGCCCTATTTTGTCTGCAGAGTAATTGTATCTGAAGATGCCTTCAATATTTCAATGGATGCTCCTGATGCGCAATTTGCAAGTTGTCCTAAGAAATCTAAAAATAAGACTGGATTTTTGGTTAAAGCATTTCCATTGTTATTTTTAATATTTTTAGAATATAGATGTGCAATAGTAAGTTTAATGCGATATACACTGATAAATCCAAATGCACATACATATTATAACATTTAACATTTCAAAGAACAATTCAGTTGAAAACCCTTGTGACATGTCTTGACATTCTAAAAGCAAAGTAGGGAGAAACAATGGCCTGGACGTTAGAGGTATCTGGATTATTTGCTTTGATATGTAGGCTTTATTTTTTTCTTATATAAAGATGAAATAATACAATATCAGAAAATATTAGCAAATCACTCTAAGATTCATATAGGAAAAGTACAAAAATGAGTTTTTATTTTTTAATTTCATAGTTATTTTAGTCTCTGAACCTTATTTACACACAGTTAAAAAATAAGATTTGCACTTTGGTTCAAAATGTAAAAAAACAGACAAACAAATAGACTCATGGTTCTAAAGAGTTATCACTCTAAGTAATCATACTCTCACCATCAGTATTTGTTCAGGACTTCACTTGCTATGGATTTGTCCTTATATGCATGAAATCATGACGTAAGATGTGCCAGCAAGATTGTGAAGGGAGAGATTTTTTGATCAGTTCCAGCCTCCTGAAATCACAAGGGCCCCACTCATGCTAGCCCCAAGAGAAATCTCTTCCAGTTTGGATCTTGGAAAAAGGTGTCAGCTGAAGTCTGGGATCCCCCGTGGTACTCACACAATACTTACAAAGTTAATACGATTAATGATATCATAGCTCATTTTTTTAGCCGATGTCAAAAAGGCAAATCAAGTGTCATTCCACATACTGCGCCCTTGTTCAGTCAACAGAATAGCCTCATAAGCAATCGTAATTACTCGAATGTATCCAGAGGCCTAGGTGATGGGCCTCTGGATTGCCTTGGGGCTTCCTGAAAGAAAGAGGCATGATAAAGGTCACAATTTCTAGCAAAGATGCTTATTTATCCTTTTGTCTCCTATATTTGCCCACATTGTTTAATCTGATGTTGAACAAGTTTCTAGTTTTCCAGGGGTGCTTTTATAGGAACACGGTGGAGCTGATGGGTCTCTGTCCTTGCCTGCCAGCTTATGTTCTCTGGTGCATTACATATAAGCCAGTCTAGTTAGCTTTAGTCACATGCCCGCACACTTTCAGCCGTGTTTCTGGGACAATAGTTCACCCACTTCTGTGGTTTATCTACTAATTGCAAACATATACTTTGACCTCCAATAACCTACTCTTGAACCCAGTCAAATAAAGCTAATGATCAGTTGTTTCGATTTTTCTATGAAATCCAATTCTCTTCTCCCCTTTTCCAAATTCATTTGTATCTGTAGACACAAAGAAGAGTGCATAGCTTGCATGAAACAGAAGAGAGGAAGGTATGGAGCTAAAGTATTCTATGAGTAGAAAGGGCTAAACTTGATAAGAAAGCTATACTAAATTTTGCCTTCAATATTTGCTAATTGAATGGACATTGTCAAGTCATGTCTTCTCAAAATTTCAGTTCTTTCATCAACGAAATAGAAATACTAATACTTACACTAGTTACCTCACAGAATGTTTTTTGAGGAAACCAGGAACTGTTATTAAGTCCATAGGTCGTTTGGGGCCAACATCAAGGGTAGTGACTCATCAATGAGTCTTATAAACTGCAAAGTGTTGAATCATCATATCATTTTCATAATTAATATAACAAGCAATCAAAATATTGATTGAGGACCTACTATGATGAAGGGCCTGTGATAAATACCCTGGGGAATCATTAATACTTGAATTGACTAATCTAACAATATAATAAAAGAGATAAGCTAGATACGCAAAGAACTCGGTAAACCTTGTGACAGAGAAATTCATGTCATAAAAGGCCATGGGATGATTTGAAGCATCTCAAATTAAGCTTTTAGAAGTGGAAGGAATCCTGGAGATTATATAGTATGACTCTCCACTCCTTTCATTGCTTGACTAGACTCATTTTCATCATTGGTTTCTTTGGCTAAACTGTCTTGGGCTCCTGCCCAGAAATCTGGAGGAAAATCACTTAACTGGGTAGTCACTGCCACATGTGGAACCACACTGACCAATTTATTCACTCAACTTTTGTTAGCAGGGGAAAACAATCAATGACCTTTATACATTCTATGTCAATTGAACTATAGTACCCTTCAGGTCTCAAAGCATCAGTCCCATGAAATTAATTCTCCATAATAAAAGCATGATAGTTCTTCTGATTAAAGGATGTCCTGAAGATAATTATCTGCATCCCATCTTAGAGTTTCTCAGTGAGGATCTCTTCTCCTCCTCTATGTTGCCCTCTAATTCTAGGTAGCAAATCTCTTCTCCAATATGATCTCCATTTTATTCATTTCACAGATCCAAGGCAAGGCAAGAGGACATCTGGACTAAACCCTGGCAACTCAACCTCCTAAGCTAATGGTTGGAAATCAGTGGACACTTCACTTTGCCTGCTTAAGTTTCCTCTGCTGCTGCCTCAGTCTTTTACTTCCATTGGTGAAAGATAAGGAGGGACATGTGTCTTGGTCAGGTCATTGCCAAAGTATTATAGCTTGTAGATAGATACATAACTTTCTTTCTTTCAATCCTCATAGTTTCAGAAGCCTTAGATACTGTTCCAGTGAAAGAGTCTCATGTACGTCTGAAAACAAATGAATTCTTACCTGTTTTGTAGCAGACACTCTGCTGATTGCTTGGAACACACATACAAACAGCAAGGCAGTCCTCTATCCTTCAAGAAACTCATATTCTATCAGAGGAGCAAACACATAGAGGGGAATGATGGCCAGAGAAGGATGTTTTCATTAGGGAAGTTTCAGGGATAGGTGAAGTCATAGGACAATTAATTGACATACACCTTCCCTCACCCCAAATCAAGTAGAAAATCTGTCTCCCCCTCACTCTTTCCCTTTTTCTTTCTCCCCCAAGTTCTTCCCTTCTGCTCTCTCTCTCTCTCTCTCTCTCTCTCTCTCTCTCTCTCTCTCTCTCAGTCTCTCTCTCTGTCTCTTTCTCTCCCCGCCCCACACACCATTTTTCTCCATCGTGGGAACTTTCTTTACCTTTCTCAACTACTTGGAAACCTAGGTTAAAGGAAACATAACTGTATTTCTATAGCTCTCTGCTTTAGGTTTTCCTTCCTAGGTCTTTCTTTCAATAAACCAACCCCTACTTTGGCAATAATCTAATAATTACTGATAAACAAATGCCTTACACCTCAACTGCTGAATAGGGTTCTGGAAGTCACCTGTAGGGTTTTAAGCATTCTACTTATCATATTGCTCCTCCTGGCTAGGGGTTATGCTGTTTGTGGGTTGTATTATAAGCCTTAACCTAGAGTAAGTGTGTATATCATTAGCACAGGGATGCTGACTGAACTGGATATAGCTGTATTTCAATGAAGTATTTTATCAATTACATAAAGGAGTTAAAAAGTACTAGAATAGATTGGACCGTTTCTAGTGACTGAATCAGATTTCATCAAGATACTGACATTTGAACTGGACTATAAAGAAAAGGTAGAAACACCTGCCATGATGCCATCAAAAGCTAGCTTTTCCATGTAGAAGGAAAGCAAAAGATTTCTCCATAAGCATTTGGAAAAACCTTTTCAAATATAAACTGATTTCTTCTCTGGTCTGGATATGAGAAAATATTAATATATGTTAGGTGAATGTTCTAATTGGTTTGTCTTGGAGTCTTCTGGTATTAGAAATCTTATTTCAGTTGAGCAAATATCTAAACCAAATGAGTAAAGAGATATCTCCTTCAGCTTTATTTTAAAGTAGTCTATTATTATTGGCAAATAGTTGACTTACATGAAGCATATGATGTTAGTTCTAACATATTTATAAAGACAGAGGTGAAAACACCATAACCTTCAATTCATTTTAAGATTCCAAATAACGTATGGAGGCATTATTCTGGAGTATAATATATCTTTAGAACTGGGGTTCAAAGAAAGTACCATGTAAGCTGAGTAACTTTTTTTTGTCAATTAAAGTTATAAGCACCAGATATCACATGATGTTCCTGCTAATGTAACCTGCTGAATCAATCAGCAAGTATTTATTGTTGTCATTTCAGTTGTGTCTGTCTTTTTGTGAACACATTTGAGGTTTTCCTGGCAAACATACTGTAGTGGTTTACCACTGGGTTAAGTGACTTCTCCAGGGTCACACATCAAGTAAGTGTTTGAGGCCAGATATTCTTGACTCTAGGCCCAGTACTCTATGTGCTGTACCACCTAGCTGCTCTGAGTAAAACACACCATGTGTTTAGGTATTGTGATCAGGGCTGAAAATACAAAGGCAAAAATGAAATAGTTTATTCTCTAACTCATACTTCATTAACACTCTCTTCCTCTGGTACCATTCCTCTGAATGGAGGGTGAAGAACTCCTATCAGAGCTACCATTTAAGGTTGGTTCTCGGGCTAGTCTTCTCTTCATTTCCCACCCAGCTGTATACACTATTTTGAACTTCTCCATCATCTCTCCTTACTCCTTTTCTTTTTCTTTCCCTCTCTGTTTTCATCTTCTTGTCAAATGTTATCTTCCCCCATTAAAATCTGATCTATTATTTGGCCCATGATGGTAGGGATTTTCTATTGCCTTTGTTTATATTCACAGCTTGGCACTGTCCCTGGCACACAATAAGTTGTTCAGTAATTGTTCATTGACTGATTCATTAATGTTCTATTCAAGGAGATAATATGTACACATATGAGTATATATAAAATAAATATGAGGTAATTTGGCAGGAAGAGGGAATTAGTAGTTATAGAGGATCAGGAAAAGTTCCAAGTAGAAAGTGATACTCAGTTTTAGTTTTGAGGGAAATAAGGAATTCCAAGGGGAAAGAGGAGAGAGTGCATTCCAGGCAGAAAATACAAAGTTGTAGAAATTGGAGATAAACTTGAGGAACTGCAAGAATGCCTGGATCATAGACCATAAAAATAGGAGTAATATATAATAAGGCTAGAAATGTAGGCTGGGCTCAAGTTACAAGGTCATTTAAATGCCAAACAGCTTATATTTGATTCTATAGGTAATGCCAAGCTGTTGAAATGTATTAAATAGGAGAGAGATATGGTCAGGATCATACTTTAGATATATTGTTGTGGTCAATGAATGAAGGATGACTTGGAGAAGAGGCAGCTTTGAGATATGGAAATCAACGAGGAAGCCAGTACTATATTCTAGGCAAAAGGTGATGAAGACCTAATTTAGGGTGGTGCATGTGGGAATGGAAAGAAAGGACAGAAGTTGACCATTGCTATCTAGGCACAGAGAAATGCCCAAAGTGAATGTTATTTTCTTCCAGTGTTGTTATAGAAATTGTTCCATGATAACCATTCATCGTCCTTACATCTTTGAATCTAAGTGGTGAAGGTGATGATAGAAATCTCAACATAAGTTATAACTGCTTATTGATTTTTCAGATGAATGTGCTATATCTACTAAGGTTGGGTTCTTAGAGTCAGATATCTACTGCTTTTCTTTCATCCCTGGAGCCTTGACTAAGTGGAACACATGCCTGAATGAATGGTTAAATCAGTTCATTTGTCAGATGATCACTCAGGAGTTTAAAGCAAGAACATGGTATTGTGACTCCACATGATGACCTATTTAAAAGGACATTGCACAGAGACTTAATGTTTAGGATTACTAGGGATAGTCTCACAAATAATGACCTCGTTTTCCTTAGCAAAACCCACTCTGAAAGGGGATGGTGCCTACAAATGAGGCCTCATAAAAGAATATAATTAAACACAGATGCTCCTCTGAGTGAAAGAGCTTTGAGATAATAACTACAATGGCACGCACTGTACCAATGAGAACAAGATGTCACAATTATATATTTTCAGGTTGATTTAATCTGACAGGATTCTTAGCAACAGTGGTTTTGGCCTGGCATTGCACAGAAACATGGGCCTATGTGTCCTACAAATGAGAAATTATTTATCTTATAAAGTTACATGTGTCAATTAGCCAGTATCTTCATCTAGCTGGAACTTGTTAGTAGGAAGTTCAGTATGATCCTTCACTTTCTATGTCAGTGAGTATGAAGTCAGTGGCTTTATTCAAATTTTCAGTCACCTATATGTTAAATTCAATAAATGTTTATTAAGCTCCTTCTGTGTTCAAAGTGAATACAAATTTTGGGGGGCAGGAAAATCATTATTTAGACAAGACTGAATTCCTCCCTGGTAGAGCTTATAGTTTAGTAGGAAAATGTGAAGTTTAAAATAACTAAAATACAAAATAATACATGGCATGCATATTTGGGGCACAAATTATATGATGCATGAAATAGGGAGGTCATCGACAAGTGAGAAAAAAGGAATGATTTGGAGAAGAGGTAAAATTTTTGTTGGGCTTAAAAGATGCAAAGTTACTAAGGGTGGAAAATTTAAAAGAAGAGTATTCAAACCACAGTTAATAGCATGAACAAAGATATGGTGAGTGTAATTAATTGTAAGTCATTTAGTTTGTCTAGACAGTGTATTATGTGGGTGGAAACAATATGAAATAAGTGTCAAAAGGTAGGGTAGCACATGTTTCAGAGGGCCTCAAATACCAGTTAATGCTTTGGCACAGAAAATGACATGATAAATGCGTTTGGAGTATTAGTCTGGCAATGTGTGAAGGACAGATTGAAAGGGAAAAAGAACAGAAAAACAAATTGCTGTTTGGAAGCTATTCCATTAATTCAAAAATTATAGACAGATCATCCCCTCCCTCAACAAATAATTTTGAACTTTTCATTCTTATAGTAGAAATCTAAATATTCCATGCTTTTAGTGGTCATTATTCAACAACTAACATACCAAAGTGTCCATTTCAAAGCAGATAAACACAATGATCTTTCTAGTTCTTCATTTTGGACCTACAATTCATATATAGTTTCTATATATTACATTTCTAGGCCCTTACCTCTTTCTGATGGCATTCAGTTAAGACTATGCAAGTATTATGACTTTCAAAGTGTCACATTTCTGGTCAGTGGGCAGGAAGATAATATTTTCTTTCCCTAAATTCAACTTTTGATTCAAAATCTTTTTATCAAGTGCCCATTATATGTTTTGTGGGGTGTAGGGTGTGTTCAGGGAGGACTAGTACCTTGGTGTGATGCCTGCCGAGCCCTTCTGGGGGCTCTTTTCATCTTTGGTGTTCACTTATTCCACCCAACTCTCACCTGTGGCTCCAAGAAGCTGCAGCATGCTCAGCAGCCACATCCTGGTAAACCATATCAGCAGATGGACCAAACCAGGTTGAGGGTAACCAAGGGTTCACAAACCCGCTTGTGAGTAAGGAGGGTGTCTACTCCAAGCATGTGAAGACTTCCTCTGGTGGAAGGGCGGGTGAGAATAATTTGTTTCAACAGTCATGAAGGCAGCTGAATCAGGCAATGTGGAGCACTTAGAGCTTGGTTAGACACTGAAGACACCAAGGTCATCCACTGCATCCTGAGCCATCGCCAGCAGTCTTGACTCTGTCCTACCACTGGACTATGATGGTTCTGGAGGAGAGAGAGAGAGAGGCTGAAGACTTCATGCAACTCTGCCTCATTTAAATCCAATTTATGCACAAATCAAAAGACATCACCCATACCATTTTACTATTATGCCTTGAAGTCCTTGATCAAGCTGAACTGTCAAGCATTCAAACTATGCTTCCAAGAGCACAACTCCAATGGGCTGGCCTGTTGTTCAAATGCAAAATGTGTGCTGGTCAAAAAGTCTATTTTATGGAGAACTGACAAGGGGCAGACCATTACATGACTGTCAGAAGAAATGACACAAGGACACTCTCAAGGTCTCTCTCAAGAACTTGGGATTTGACTGTGCAACATGGAAGACACCAGCATAGGACCACTCGGCATGGCATGCCCACATCAGAAAGGTGCTGTGCTCTATGAGCAAAGCAGAATTGAGACAGCACAAAGTAAACATAGGATGCACAAATTTGGAGTGCCCACTCCAAGTACTCACACGCGCTATTCTGAGCTCGTATTGGTCTGATCAGCCACAGTCAGACATACTGAAATTTCACTTTATCATGGTAATGCCATTTTGGTCCTCTTTGAAAACAAAGGACAACAACCAATATGTTATGTATTATGTAATATGTCTATTTATTTCCCTACTATGACTCTGTTTTCCTTCTGTACAAAAATCCCTAAGTGTCTTTCCTGTAGCCAGTGATGAGTAGAAGTTAGCCAGTCCATGACTTTATCAAAAAAGTAGATTGCAAAATCTATAATAATTGAAATATATGATAATTAGAGAATTAGATAGTTTGAATTTTTACTCAAATTGCTGTAGAAGGACTGAATGAGTTAAAAATCTCTGGGAGATGGAATAATTTTCCCAAAGTTTCATAGGTGATGAATGACAATGCCAAGATCAGAACCTATATCCTTCTGACTATACCATACTCTGTCTATATCTTCCAAAGGTAGTTACCAGCTTCTGCTTGAAGATGTCTGAAACAGGGGCACTTCCCACCAACACATATCCCTCAAAACAGGCATAGTCAATTTCTGGATCTATCCAATTGTTAAACATATCTTCTTTATAATGAGGTGAAATCTACCTACCTTTAATTTCTCCTCATTAGGTTTAGTTTTGTTCTCTCAGACACCAGAACAGATTGAATTCTTCTTCCGTATGACTATCCTTCAAATGTTTGAAAACAGCTATTATTTCACTCCTTCTTTTCTCTAAGTTAAAGGTCCTCATACATCTCCACTTATAGTATGATTATAGATCCCTTACCGTCTTGGTTGTCATCCTCTATAAATGCTCTAGCTTATCATTAATGGCCCCTTTTAAAATGTCATACCAAGAACTGAACATAAAACTTGAAATGGGATCTGACCAGACCAGAGAACAGCAAGACTAAGCATTCTCTCATTCAGCATTTTTATTAATGCATACTAAGTTTATGTTAGTATGTGAATGCTATTACATTATACTGTGGATACCATTGATCTTACAATCCAGTGATACTCCTTGTTATTTTTCATGTGGACTTGTTTATAGTCACATCTTACCCCAAGCTGTAATATTGCAACTGATTTTTGAGCCTGAGCATAAGATTTTGCATTTATCTCTAGCAAAGCTTAAAGTCTACCATTCAGATTGTGGATTTTTTTAAAAATTCTGATTCTACTAAATGATGTATTATCTATCACTTCTAGCTTTAGGATATCTATAAATTTTGTATGACCAACATATGTTTTATGCAGCTGAAAAAATCACTGATAAAAAATCTTGAACAGAATGGGAATAATGAAAAACACTGTTACCCCTCTCCTTCAGAGTCCTTCTTTGGGATTGACACTGATTGATTAGTTACCGCTTGGTCAGTTTCCCCGTTCTGAACCCACACAACTGTACAACTAAACTTTCTGCATCTTTTCCACCTTGTGTGCATATATGTAGTAGGAGGATTTGTCATATCTTTTTTGAAATCCAGATATACTATAGCCACAACAATACCCCCTGACCTACTAGTTAATAATCTGGTCCAAAAAAAAAAAAAAACGGAAATAAAATTAGTCTGAGTTAGCCTGGCATGACTTGTTCTTAATGAATGCCCACTGATTCTAAGTGATTATCTCCTTCCTTTCAGAGAAATCAGAAAACATCATTTAATATCATATTCCCCCAAAATATGAGGAATTGAGGCAAAGCCAACTGGCCTAAAGCTTGAAGTATCTGCCTTCTCTGTTTTGAAAATTGTGATAACATTTCAGTCTTTCAAGTTCAGCGGCACTTCTGTTTGCCATGATTCTTCAAGATCAAGAAATATATTTGCTGGGGTTTTCTTATGTTGTAGCAACTTGAAATATAGATTTTCCTGAGGATGTGATTTGAAATAATTCTGGGAATTCTCTTCTCAATTATTTTTTCACCTCAAAGCTTCCAATTTCATTTTGAGCATTTTTTGTTCTTTCTATCTCATTTGGAAGGTATGATTAAAAAAGGAAGAAAGAAATAGAGTTAAATAATTCTACCTTGTTTCTCTCATTTTATCTCCCCACTCACATAAAATAGGGGCCCCATTCTTTCCTCTGTTCCCAGAGTAACTAGACACTTTGTCATATCTACTAATAACTCCTAACATTTATATAGTATTTACTATTTGCCAGGTGAGATGCTTAGTAATTCACAATTATTCCATTTGATCTTAACAACAAACCTGGTGGTAGATGCTGGTGTCATCCCCATTTTACAGATGAGGAACCAGACAAATAGAAATTTGGTGACTTGCTCAGTTGCACAGCTAGTAGTTGTCAGAGCTGGATTTGAATTCTAGTCCTCTTGCCTCCAGGCCTGGTGCTCTGTCCACTCTGCCAATCTAATTGCTCTACTGATTTTTTGTTTGTTTAGGTTGTGGTTTTTTAGCACATGTTTTGAATGTTTTGAAAACATTAGTAGATGCTGGTGATTCATCTTCTTTCGTTATCTATTACAGAACATTGCTGGTCTTTTGTATAAATTGCCTACCCTCAATTCTTATTCCATTTTTGAACACGTCCTTATAAAAATATTGGTTGGTAGATGAGTTCCTACGTTGATACCTCCTCTCTTCAGAATGATGATATTGTCAGCAAACTAAATCAAAATTTATAATCTATGGTGCCTTATTGGGCATTTATCCCACTGGGATAAATGTCAGGAAACCTGAAGTCTCCCCGGGATCACAACTATTTGCTGTCCTCTGCCACATTATGATCTCTGTTAGGAAGTCATTATCTAATCCCTCTGTCTAGCCTGTTAACTTTTCCTACTAAAATACTGCCCCATTCTCTCTTTTTGTAACCTTACTTAAATGTTCTTAGTGGATAGTTCAATCAATGGAAATTCAGGAAACAACAAATAAGGAAACAACCAAACGAATAAAATAAGAATTTTGAACTAGAAAGTACATTAAAAGTCCTCTGATCCAATCATTTTACAGACAAGGTAAACCAAATGAACTTTGTGGAAACTGATGATACTATGGTATAATCCTGTGTGGCGACTGCTGGAATTACAGTCAGGAAGAATTCATGTCCATCTTAAGATATTTTAGACACTTCCCAGCTCTATGATAGTGGGAAAGTCCCATATCTTCTGTCTCAGTTTCCTCATCTATAGAATGTTATGAGAATAGTACCTCCCTCCCAGAGTTGTGAGAATAAAATGATAGACTATAAAATGCCATATAAAGTGCTATTTCATCATATTCATATATAAATACATATATGTGTGTACGTATGTGCATGTGTGTATATATGTGTGTGTGTGTGTGCTTATATATGTACATATATATATATATATATATAAACTATCTATTGACTATAAGAACTCATAGTAGATCCTCTCCTTTTTATCTTCAAAGGTCTCAAACCCAGAAAGTGGCCAGTTACTTCATGGCAGCCCACTATCACATTACTCATGTCTGACTAGCTCCTTTTTTTTCACTGACTTCACCCTGAGGTTTATGGTCTCCCCAGTCCTTAAGATTTCACCTCTGTTGACCTAGGCTATGACTGTAGTCCAAAATATCATCCTCTGCAGGCTCCCATGCTCTGCTCACCATCATTTATAACTGAGGATTAGATCATCTCAGAGGAAGTAATATGACCTCATCTTTTTCCCAGACTCTCTATTTGTGTCAGCATTTTTTATTCTTCCCCTATTTTCTTTTTACAACAAAAACTTGCTACCTTAAGTTCCATAAGTAAAGTTAACTCTGAATCAAGGCAGGCTCTAATTTGTATGCTGGTAAATTTGGTGATAAGCTCATAGACAGCTAGGGTGGCATTATACTCTCTATGTTATAGAATGTCTTTTATTTCTTTTATAATTCTGCAGAACTTTTGGTATGTTAAGATACACTTTGGGAAGTTTCAAAATTGTCTGACTATATGAAATTGACATCCTTCGAAAATTTGCTTTTAGTTCCAAAAGTATTTCACTGCCTCCTATGCAAAGCATTGTAATAGGTATTGTAGATAAATAGAGAAAAATGTAAAGTCCTTGCTCTCTGTAATAATAGCTAGTATTTATTTATACATCACTTTTACATTTGAAAAACAATTTATAGACCTTTTATCATTAAATCAGGTTTTTCTATTACACTGAAGGAGACGTAATATGTACACAAGTAAGGATAACATGATTTCAGGAGGATAAGATTGAGCATAAGGGTTAATATGTATGCAACTGGGAACAATAAAATATTAAATATATACATATATATGTATGTGTGTGTATTTAAAATATCAATATGCCTGCTGTATTTGCATGTAAAAGTCATGTTACTGTCCTATCATTGATTAGGCATGGGCTCAGAGTTGTTGATTTCACTAATATGAAAGAATTTTCTTAACCTATATTATCTTTCCTGATCCCCCTTCCAATCATTGGTGAGACACTTGTGTGGTTCATATGGGAATAAAACTCAGGAATATAGCCTGCATAGTACCAACTGAAAACAATGAATTCACAAGGAAAAACTCAAATGCACATGATTATCACAAATGCATAGAGTGTCTCTCCCCCAGTCCCCCCTCCCCAGGAGCTGCAAAGAATCTACATAGAGTACCTCATTCATTCTCCCAAATGCCTTAGACTTGGGAGGGAACAAAATTATTATCATCATTTGCAGATGGGGGAAATGAAGCTAAATGAATGAATCTAAGGAGTTCCTTCCCCCATGCCAGGCTCAATCTTCACTGCACCAGACATACATGTGTTCCTAAATTACTTGAAAACAAGGAAAATGATTGCTACCAATTAGAGGCCAAGTGTGGCTCTTGTTCCTTGCTGTTCATTTTCTCTCCAACTGTATCTTCACATGCAAAATGAAGGGGCAGGCTGAGATAGTTATCCACATAATTTAAGGGGAAAAAAATTTTTGTTTAAAATATTCTGATAATTGCAACAACAACAAGTTGAATTGTTTGTATTACTTGAAGTCACTGTTTCACTTGATGCTTATTGATGATCAGTGGAGAACATCTGGCCAATGAGTCAGATCTAAACATCAATTTAATTTCATCCAATCTCAAAAAGCAGACATCAAGCAGGAATACTCCTACAAATGCCTATAAGAAAACTACTTAAGCAGACAGGGCAACAATATGCATGCCTAAATGCAAGTCACCGTAAAAGGGATGGCTTACTCTCTAAAAAGCTTATAACCCAGGGCAGTATCTCTATTCTAGTATGATATGGCTCTACAAATTGTAGAAACCTGGAGCTAGGAAGTGCAATTAGGTGGCAGAGTGAATGCAGCACGAGGCTTGGAATCAGGAAGACTCATCTTCAGGAGTTCAAATGTGGCCTCAGAAGTTTACTAAATGTAGGACCTTGGGCAAGTCACTTAACCCTGTTTGCCTCTGGTTCCTCACCCATAAAATGAGCTGAAGCAGTAAATGGCACACCACTTCAATATCTCTGCCAAGAAAACACTAAATAGGATCAAGAATAGTTGGAAATGACTGAACAGTAACAGGAGCTAGGTAGGATCCTAGCCTGAATACTCTTATTTTACAATCCATTAATTTGAGTACCAAAAATGTTAAGTAATTTGACAAAGTATTCACAAGCTGTTCTAAGACTAGAACTCAGTTTTTCTGCCTCAGTCCAGTTCTCTTTCCATTAAAGTCTGGTGATTTTCAATCTTTAGCAGTAATAACCCAACAAAACAAGATAAAAAAACACAACAATAAAACCCATAAAATAGAGATATCTCTCTAAAAAAGCAGAGGGCCCATATTGCTCACTCTCTTCATGCCCCTTCTCCAAGTGTGTGTAGTTATGTTTGTTGTTACTGAAAGAAGTCCAGTACAATAGACTGAGAACTGGTCCCTGGCTCTACCACCATCGAGGGTAGCAATATCATGGATTTAGCAATAGAAGGGACATCAGAATTCAAGTCAAGATTCTTGACAGAAATTACAAACAGAAAGATAGGGCTTCCAACTATCTGACCGTAGACAATGCATATATCGTTACCAGAGAGAGAAGCACCAACATCTGCGTTTTCAAAGCGAGTGGGAGATGATAGAGGGTGGGGGACCTTAGCAGCTACCTAAAGTCTCATCTGGCATACCAATCTTCTTCCAAAAAATAAACCTCGAAGCAAAACCTCATCTCAGAGTATATATACTCTTTTCAGGGCTGGAGGGCATGATGCTTGTGACCTAGTGCCTCATTAGAATTTAACAAAGGCCTATGAATGCGAAGAGAAGATCTTTTATTCTTCCCCCCACCCTCATTAACCTTACATTAACATTGCATTCCCCCTCCTCCCTGCACCTACATGACAGACTAATCAGGTTACTTTTTTTCTCTATGCATCATAGAGACATATGACTCGAAGAGAATTTGGGCTGGTTATAAAGCAAGAGTTGGGGATATCCAACCCCCCCCTTCCCCATGAAAATGCCTTCTATATCCTCAGGTCACATGTTGAATGCATGGTTATTTGCATGTTTTGTCTTCCATCAGAGTGTGAGTCCCTTGAAGCCAGGGAGAGTGCTTTTGTTGTGCCTGACACGCAGGAGGTAATGAATACATACTTGTTGATTGATTGACTAACTGGGTGCTCAACCGACGTAGTCCAAAGGTAAAGGAAACTAGAGGAAGGCTCCACATAAAATTCTATGGTGAGTCATGGACCAAAGATGGGAAGGGGCTACTATCTGAACCATTTAAGGAAGTATCTACAGCAATGAGGCCACAGAGCCAAACAGATTATGTGGGAAAGTGCAAACTAAGTTGTGGCCAAATGCTTTCTTCATTACTTTCCATCTCTAAAATTCTATGATTCTGTCCAACTGATTCTTTTGGTTTTTTTCTCTCCCATGTTGTTTCACTTTACTTTTCCATGATCTATTCATTTAACTTATTTCCATTACAGATAATAATATAGAACTGATTTATATTTTGATTATTTCATTTAATAAATAGATTTTATGATCCTTATTCTTAATTTATTGTAGCTGATTTAATTTCTATTCTTTTTTCTTAAGAAAGAAAGAAAATTAAATTATTTTAATTTTATTTGTCTCTCAGTTTATCTTCTGCCCATTTCAAATGCATTGTGAGAGGCCATTGATTTAAATAAAAAAGCTCCCAAATCATTGTATAGCTATGTATTGACTGAAATGAAAACAAAGCGAGAAACACAATTTGAAGGCAAAGTACATAGAGACAATTGTCAGTGCCTGTATGACAGATAAATGAACTGTTCCCATGTGACAAGATGAGGTATCAAATCATAAGCTTCACTGACAAGGAGAAAATGAAGGTATATGACACTCCCTTCTGGGAAGGGGTGGTTTGTTGATATGTACAACAAACATTTCCCACTTACTTTCTTTTTCCCATTTACTTAAAGGCTCACTTTTCACAGTCCATCCTCAATTTTGGAACAACTTGAAAGCACCTAGCATTGCCTAAGCTCCTTTCCTAATAGACTACCTCAGAGTAGCCTGACCTAGCTGTCAGTCAGTACCCCGAGCTGGCACTATCTCAAAGAGTGCAGATCTAGGTAATTGCACTAAACTAAATACTTCTTTGCTAGCAAAGCAAAAAAAGCTTATATGTCTTTGACGTTGAGCAGCTCAACCCTTACAGAGTAAACAGAAGCAAGCAATAAATATTTATATGTATTTGCATATATGTATATACATACATGTATAGCAGCATCTATATATGACATGTATACAGAAGCTATATGCCTGACTCTTCCTCACTATATACATGTAATATATATTTATACACACATATATGTGAGTTTATGTGTGTATATATGTATACATATGTATTATACTATTATCTATAAATGCATATATTACATTATAATACATAGACAAACTATAAATCTATACATCTCTGTATATATGCACATACACACATATATAATATACATACACATACATATATGTGTGTGTATGTAATGCCTAAGTCATGGTGATTTATAGAACCATGGAAGGTAAAGTTGTATCAAAGGGACAAAAGTTACTGCTTACTTTTCATCAGAAACTGTGCAATACTACTTTAGAAAATAATCCAAATGTATTAACCTGTGGTGGAGAGTAGTGAGGAGTCTTTGCATGTGTGTGTTTGAAATAAACTCTTTTCTGAAAAACATTTGATAATATCATTTCCTTTCATTTCTTAAATGTAGAAGACCTTGAATACTACTTCTTTCTCTCAAGAAAAGATAGGGGGGAAATGTAAACTATTTGTGTTTCTTAATCCTCTAACTAACCTCTCTGTGTTCTCTTCTCCTTCCTTGTGTCAGACTCTGCCCTAAATCAATTATTCCCTGTCTTCATATTAAAGTGCTACCACCACCAAGTCCTACTTAGGCAACGTTTCAAGATACTTTCTTCTTACTCTCTCATCAAAGTTTTTCTTCTTTGTGTCCTATTCCATTATAGATAATTTATAAGATCTTCTGCCCTAGGCTCTCAGCTTGGTCTGTTCGAGACATACAAATCAAGGGCTCATCCCAAACCATTATTTTTAGAAGACTGCAATGCTACTGAGGTGTCATGGTTTTGTTTTGTTTTGTTTTGTTTTTTAATATTAACAGACTACTTAAGCTCAAAAGGAATTAAGCTATTTCAAATGGGATTCAGAAAAAGAGTCTCAAGTGAATGAGAAAGATATTTGAGGGAAGTTTGAAGAGGGTAAAAATTTTGGATCCCAGTAGACACACATCTAGCATGTCTATGCATAAGACTGACTCTGCCTACCATGGAATTGGAAAAGAAGAGTTATTGGGGCTAGATTTGGTGACTGGATGACAACTTCCTACTAGGCAAGTATATGCCAGAATGGACAGAGCATCATATCTGGAGTCAAAAAGAGCTGAGTTCAAATCTACCCTCACTTACTTCCTTGCTGAATGATGCTAGAGAAATCCACTTCTAGCTGCCTGTTTGTTTGTTTTTTTCACTTATATATGAGGGTAATAATAGTACTTACAGCCCATGGTTGTTGTGAGGATGATATGAGATAACATTTGTAAAGCACTTTGCAAACCTTAAAGTGCCATAAAAATGCTAGATAGCTTTTAAAAACTAAATACCTTGATCGAAACATTCATTTTCAAAGCAGAACATCCTTTTAAGGAGCAAGAATTCAACTCCACTGTCATTATTACTATTGTGCCAAATGACTTGTAAAATAAAATAAATGAGATCCAGGGTACCTAGCAAACCAGGACAACCTACAATTCATCATTTCACTGCCAAACTGCTTGCTGATAGTTTCAAAATGAGGGCGAGAAAGAGGATTACTTCTGACCTTCCACTGATCAGAACAGTGTTATTCTTTATCTCACTTCACTGATTTCTGACTAGCATAGCATTTTTGTATTGTCTTATTTTTCTCTCTTCATAAATCAGAGTTAAGATCTGCAAAGCTACAGGACCAGTCCTGCTTCTGTTAAGCACAGCAAACTTCAATGGTAGTACTTAGAGCTTTTTTCTAAGGACTCACAAGCATGTTGTCTAAGTAGGATCAGGGTTAGGGTTACTAATTCCCTGCAGCCTCGGAAGAAATGTATGAGCATGATACTTAACACAACTTGAGGTAATGCAGTATAGAGGATCAAATATTGAACTTGAAGTCAGGAAGACCTAGACTGAAATCTCACCTTGGATACTTACTATTTGTGTGGTTTTGTATAAGTCAATTGACCTATTTGAGACTCAGTTTCCTCAACTGTAAAAGGAGGGAGATGAATAAGATGGTTTCTAAGTCACCTCCCAGCTTGAAATCCATGTGTCCATGAGAAATAACTGTCATGGAGTAACTGGATCATGTCATTTTTTATATCCAATGATAGCCATAACTTGGTGGGGTAGGGACAGAAGAAAAGTAATTACATGCTAACTTAATTATAAATTTAAAAGGAACAAAGAGTTGTATATAATGGATTTGCAATTTCATATACAATCATCTTTTTTCCTATTCTGCTATGTTATGGAAATGCTTGTTTTATTTCTTGAAATCAAAATGAAATAAATAAAATAAAAAAAAAAACAAAAAACAAATGACATTTGGCTTCTTCACACTTGCATATGAGATCATCAAAATAACCAGTGAGAATGGACAGAAGTGGAGGGTAGTAATAGGACAAGAAATGCAAAAGGGAAAGGAAGAATGAGACAACGAATGCCTTATGATGGTACTCGTGGGCTCTTTAAGGCTGTCAGTGGAATGTCTTCTCTGGGAGGCTCTATCTTCATGAAAAAGCTTGAAGAGCTGTTCCAGCAAATGATGTCTGCTTTTTAAGGACCAGTCAGGTAAGGACAGAGAGGTTCATCACTAATAGTAACAGGCTGTCCAACTGATGATAAATGATTGGTCTCCAGCAACGTCAATTAAACAAAAAGAAAGAAAATGGTACATAACAAGGCTGAGAGATTTTTGTAGGCCCTGTCTCCATATAGCCTCCACTGAAGTTATTTCAAGATTATACTGAAGCAATATTCCTAATTTTGGCTCTTTTTGTGATCCTTAGGAAGTGACTTTGTCTGAAATTCAGTAGAATTCTTAATAAGGCAGGGAAAAGATTTGCACATGAAAAGTATTATGTACCACAAGGCCATGATTTTCTTTTAAATTTTCTTTTGATCATTATATGATTTCATCAGTGTATAGAGCTCCTTTTGAAGAAACTCTTCCTATTTATGTAGATCAGTAACTATTTTCTGACATAAATTTTTAGATAGTTTCCTGGGAAACTGAAAGTTTAAGAAACTTGACCAAGAATAGCTGTTATGCATCATAAAAAAGACTTGAACCCAAGTCATCAGACTTTATTTCCACTGCCCTCCACACCTTTGACTCTTTGAAAATATTGGTTTGTTAAACCAATTAAATTTGTTGTTTTCAGTCATTTTAATCATGTCCAACTTTTTATGTGACTCCATTTGAGGTTTTCTTAGCAAAGGTACTAGAGTGCTTTGCCATTTTCCTTTTCCCAGCTAATTTTGTATAGAAGGAAACTAAGGCAAATAGGATTAAGTGATTTACCCAAAGTCACATAGCTAATAAGTATCTGAGATTGAATTTGAACTCAGGTCTTCCTGACTCTGGGTCCAGAACTTCATTCATTGTGCCACTTAGCTGCCCAAAAGACCTTTTACGGGAATACTATTTATGCTGGATTAGTGAAGATTAGAGATACTCTGAATATTCTTATATTGTAATATTATTTTTTTTCCCCAAATCCAGTATAGAAGACAGACCTGACACAGTGTATGTTGAAAATAGTGGACTTGAAATATAAAGTCTCAGACTTCCAGGGACATAGTCAAAATGGTAAAGCAGAGGAAGCACTGCAGCCAGATTCTCCAAATATTCCCCTCCATACAACTTTAAAATAACACCTCAGATTAAAATCTGGGGCAGCAGAGCCAGCAAAAGGTCAGGGTAAAACTTCTCCCAGCCCAAGATAACTTAGAAGGTCAAAAGGAAATCTGTGATATGGGATCAAGGCTGTCCTGAAGCCAATATGGATGCAAGAACAGCAGTGACAGTTGGTGTTGGTGACAGCATCAGTAGCTTTACGTCCTGGATACAGGACTGGATACTGTTTGGCAAGTCCACTGCCTATAAACACGTTTGAGTCACACACAGTTCAAAGGCAGAGAAGAGTGCATTTGGTCATGAAGGAACAGGCACCCTGAGAAACAATATCACTTTTAGTCACAATGAATCAGAAATACTAAGGAGCAGTTTCACTTGAGTCTACAAGGGTAAAGACCAGAATCCACAGCAGGAGAACAGTAACCACACTGGATCATACCCCCTTTGAAGAACCACAAACTACTACCCCCTAACCCCCTCCCCCAAAATAGCTCTGAAAACAGCAGTGGGAAAAAAAAACCCTGAAGTTTGGGGCAGTGCCCTTTCCACCACCCCCTCTGCCCTACATGCCAAGAACACAGCTGAACTTTAGAATAAAGTTCAAAGTCAAGTAATAGTCTGGAAAAAATAATAAAACTGCAACAACAAACTTTCAATAAAACACTACTATGGTCACAGTAAAGATCAAGACTCAAATGTAATTCCTCCTCAGTATGTCACAGAATATCTAATTGCCTTCAAGATTAATTTTTTATAGGAAGTCTACCCTGATCCCCCCACATCCAGTACTACTTTGAATGTACTTTTGTTTCATTTTTTCTGTGTATGTGTCTTTCCCTAAGAGAATATAAACACTTTGAGGACTTAAACTCTTTTATTTTTGTTATTGTTTTGCCAGTATCTAGCTCAGTGCCCATCTCCTAGTACATCCCCCATGAATGGCTATTGAATGAATGAAAAGCATTATTGCTGTCCCACAGAAATGACCTAAAGTTACCACCATTCTTTTACAATCAGTGAATTAAAACTGTTACAAATCTAATAAATATATATTCTTATTCCTTCTTTAAACCCCAATTCTAATATTATCCTTTCTAAGAATTCTTTCCTTAATCCTATTTTTGGTAAGTACCTTCTCCTCAGACCTAATATTTCTTTGGCGCCACTCTAACGTAGTTGTCATGTAATATTATGAATTAAAATTATGCTTACAGGGCGGAGCCAAGATGGCGGAGTAGAAAGACATACATACGCTAGATCTGAACCCACAGACCATAAAATATCTGTAAAAAAGAACTCCCAACAAATTCTGGAGCAGCAGAAGCCACAGAACAACAGAGCAGGTGAGATTTCTGTTGCAGAGAGCCCTGAAAACCTCTCACAAAAGGTCCATTGCACTGCGGATGCAGAGCCGAGCCCAGCCCTGCCTTGGCCGCTCCACGCCGAGAGGAACAGATCCGAGTGGGCTTCAGGGATGGAATCTCCAGCAGCTGCATGGGTCCCTCCACCCACGGGCCCCAAAGGTTGGTGAGAGGGTCTTCTGGGCTTGCTGAGAGGGGAGTGGGGTGCCCCCATAACTCAGGCCCCCTCGGGAGGCAGCAGCGGAGGTGGGAGCAGACCAGGCTCCCAAAGCAGGCAGGAGCTCAGATCCATTGTTGAAGGTCTCTGCATAAACCCCCTGAGGGAACTGAGCCCCGTGTGGCTGCCCTGACCTGAGCACCTGAACTTGATCTCACACTGGATAGTAACCCCACCCCTGCCCCAAGCCCTGAGGCTGGGAAGCAGCATTTGAATCTCAGACCCCAAGAGCTGGCTGGGCAGATCTGGAGGCAAAGTGGGTGTTAAGAGAATATTCAGAAGTCAAGTCACTGGCTGGGAAAATGCCCAGAAAAGGGAAAAAAAATAAGACTATAGAAGGTTACTTTCTTGGTGAACAGGTATTTCCTTCCTTCCTTTCTGATGAGGAAGAGCAATGCTTACCATCAGGGAAAGACACAGAAGTCAAGGCTTCTGTATCCCAGCCCACTCAATGGGCTCAGGCCATGGAAGAGCTCAAAAAGAATTTTGAAAATCAAGTTATAGAAGTAGAGGAAAAACTGGGAAGAGAAATGAGAGACATGCAAGCAAAGCATGAAAAACAATTAAACACCCTGCTAAAGGAGACCCAAAAAAATGCTGAAGAAAATAACACCTTGAAAAATAGGCTAACTCAACTGGCAAAAGAGGTTCAAAAAGCCAATGAGGAGAAGAATGCTTTCAAAAGCACAATTAGCTAAATGGAAAAGGAGGTTCAAAGGCTCATTGAAGAAAATAGTTCTTTCAAAATTAGAATGGAACAGATGGAGGCTAATGACTTTATGAGAAACCAAGAAATCACAAAACAAAACCAAAAGAATGAAAAAATGGAAGATAATGTGGAATATCTCATGGGAAAAACAACTGACCTGGAAAATAGATCCAGGAGAGACAATTTAAAAATTATGGGACTACCTGAAAGCCATGATCAAAAAAAGAGCCTAGACATCATCTTTCATGAAATTATCAAGGAAAACTGCCCTGATATTTTAGAACCAGAGGGCAAAATAAGTATTCAAGGAATCCAGAGATCACCGCCTGAAAGAGATCCAAAAAAAGAAACTCCTAGGAACATTGTGGCCAAATTGCAGAGTTCCCAGGTCAAGGAGAAAATATTGCAAGCAGCTAGAAAGAAACAATTCAAGTACTGTGGAAATACAATCAGGATAACACAAGATTGAGCAGCTTCTACATTAAGGGATCAAAGGGCATGGAATAGGATATTCCAGAAGTCAAAGGAACTAGGACTAAAACCAAGAATCACCTACCCAGCAAAACTGAGTATAACATTTCAGGGGAAAAATTGGTCTTTCAATGAAATAGAGGACTTTCAAGCATTCTTGATGAAAAGACCAGAGCTGAAAAGAAAATCTGACTTTCAAACGCAAGAATGAAGAGAAGCATGAAAAGGTAAACAGCAAAGAGAAGTCATAAGAGACTTACAAAAGATGAACTGTTTACATTCCTACATGGAAAGACAATATTTGTAACTCTTGAAACTTTTCAGTATCTGGGTCCTGGGTGGGATTACACACACACATGCACATGCACATGCACACACACATAGAGACAGAGTGCACAGAGTGAATTGAAGAGGATGGGATCATACCTTAAAAAAATGAAATCAAGCAGTGAGAGAGAAATATATTGGGAGGAGAAAGGGAGAAATGGAATGGGACAAATTATCTCTCATAAAAGAGGCAAGCAAAAGACTTATTAGTGGAGGGATAAAGAGGGGAGGGGAGAGAAAAACATGAAGTTTACTCTGATCACATTCCACTAAAGGAAGGAATAAAATGCACACTCATTTTGGTATGAAAACTTATCTTACAATTCAAGAAAGTGGGGGATAAGGGGATAAGCAGGGTGGGGGGGATGATGGAAGGGAGGGCATGGGGAGGAGGGAGCAATTTGAGGTCGACACTGATGGGGAGGGACAGAATCAAAAGAGAGAATAGAAGTAATGGGGGACAGGATAGGATGGAGGGAAATATAGTTAGTTTTATACAACACGACGATTATGGAAGTCATTTGCAAAACTACACAGATTTGGCCTATATTGAATTGCTTGCCTTCCAAAGGGAAGGGGTGGGGAGGGAGGGAGGAAGAGAAGTTGGAACTCAAAGTTGTAGGAACAACTGTCGAGTACTGTTCTTGCCTCTAGGAAATAAGAAATACAGGTAAAGGGGTATAGAAAGCTATTTGGCCCTACAGGACAAAAGAGAAGATGGAGACAAGGGCAGAGAGGGATGATAGAAGAGAGAGCAGATTGGTGATAGGGGCAATTAGAATGCTCAGTGTTTTGGGATGGGGGAGAGGACAAAAGGGGAGAAAATGTGAAAACCCAAATTTTGTGAAAATGAATGTTAAAAGTTAAATAAATAGATAGATGATAGATAGATAGATAGATAGATAGATAGATAGATAGATAGATAGATAGATAGATAGATAGATAGATAAAATAAAATTATACTTACTTGAACCTGGCCCTCCTACTAGATTTTCGGTTCCAGAAGAGTAGGGATTAAATACTTATTTGGTCATTAAATGTGTGGTTAAATATAGGAATAAAGCAGTAGAAAGCAATGGGAAAAGAGTAGTAGGTTTGGAGTGTTCAGAACAGGATCCCAATCCCAGCTTTTCTAATTATTAATATTGCCCCTTTTGACTATAGACAAATCACTTCACCATTCTAGTCTCATTTTCCTCATCTGTAAAATGAAGGGATGTATAGTTCCTTCTAGTTCTAAATAAAGCTTCTTTTAATTCTGTGGTAGTAGAAAGAATACTAAAGTCAGAAGATTGCATGTAGATCTCTCTGCTTGGCATCACTGCGAGTTTCCTGGTTTCCCAGCACACACATGCACAGACACAAACACACACACACGCACCCCTAAATGTTGCTCCTCCAGGGGACAGAGAAACACCATTCTATCATACACCCTCCTCTGGTTTCCTGACTCAACCTGGACTTCAGGGGAAGGAGAAAAATATCAATTTATCAGCTCCTCCCACGGCTCCCTTCACAGATGCTAATTCCCTAAAAGAACTACACCCTGAGATCAAACCCTTAGCTTTAGATATTGATACCCTATCTGAACTCATTTCTCAATGATTAACAAAAGGTCACCTAGTAATTCCCTTCCTATCCCGGGGATTCTGTACCCTTGACTGTCATCAAACCCCTTTATCTCCCTCCCTTTGCTGGTCCCTTAGTCCTGTCTCTTTTAGTACAACACTCCCTTCTCACACTCGATGAATTACTCTAAAGCTCTCCAGTCCTTCCACTATGCTCCCTGGAATTCTGGCTCCATAGCTAACTTACTTTTAAATGCTAAATCTTTTCTGTTTCTGCTCCTTCAAATTTCTGGCTCTTACTGAGACCTAGCTCCATTGTAATGACATAACATCAGTGGCCAACCTTTGTATTACTATGTGTAACACTACGTGTAATGCCAAACTGATTTACTATTACCCACTAAGTCAGGGAGCTTCCACAATTTTTTACTTGTGTAAAAGATTGTGTAAAAATTTGTGTAAGCTCCATAACCTGGTGTGTAATAGTAAATGAGTTTGGCGTTACCCTTGTTGATTAGGGGGACTGGAAACACTCATCAGGCTATTACTTCATCAATGTATTCAACTACTATGTATTCATTCAAACAAGTACTGTCAACCCACAGATAATACAAATGTCAACCCCCCTAGAAACAAGGCACCAATCTCTTTCCCAAAGGTCTTGGTAAGCACTTCTTTACTGGTACTCATGACAAGATTCCTTCTCAGTTGTTTTATAATCTAAAGGCATACGTACGGATTCTCTAAACAGGATAACAATCAAGGTTACATAAGTCATTTGCCTACAAAAGTTAAATAAGTTATCTGTAAGTGGTTAAACATAACCTGTTCAAAATAATAGTTTCATCAAAACTATTCAATCCTAAAATAGACTGTAGTTACAAAATTGAGACACTTATGTTAAGCACACTAAGCAGAGTCATGTAAGTCAAGCTACTGTTGTTATGTTCACTACACACTGGTCACATTTTCACTCATTCCCCTCAGCCCACTCATCAAGGTAGGGAATACTAGATTATTCTTCTCTCCCCACTGAAACTTCCAAGCTCTACTGCTATTTCTTGTCATCACTCAGGAATCTTGCTTCCTTAAAGATTCATTAAATTAATATATATCATACCATCAATATTCTGACTGCTGTTCTCTACAGACCTCCAAGATTTACCACTTTTTTCTTTAACTAAGTCAGTGCCTGGCAAAGTCTTTCTTTCCTTCTGAATTCTTCTTCTCATATCAGGAGGCTTTACCATATAGCCAAGTCAATTTACTCATCTTCCATGACCTACTCCTCAATTCTCCCACATAAACATGCAGAAATTGTTATACCTTTGATCTTACCACCACCTGCGTATGTACTCCTTTCATGTTAATGACTCTGAAATATCTTTATCTGATTACAATATCTTAGCATTCATCTTTCTTTCTGTCTTAAAATCCCCAGTTTCTATTCTTCATACTTGATATAGGCTCAAATTCCTTGACTTCTTAGTTCTTTCTCTATTCAGTACCCCTATACTGACTACACTCTCTTCTTTTTCCCAACTTGACCCCTAAGTGGACCAGTTTGACTTTCTTCTCTTGGGTACTTCACCCCTTTTTCTATCTCGAATATTGCCCTGTGAAGGGCAGCTTTGCATTAGTCCCACCATCTGTTCTCTTCAGTCTTCTTCCCGTTCTGTTGAGTGATATTAGAGGAAATCATACAATTATGCTGAATGCATCTGCTGGTATGGTAGACTGTATTTTTAATACATAATCTCAAGTGAAATCTCACTGAAGCAAGGCATTTCACAGCTCCCTAAGTAACTCACTATCCCATTCAACAGTATCTTTTCCAATTGTATTCTTCCTTCTTCAAACTTCCAATACTTTCCCATGCTCCCATCCTCTCAGAGGATAACCTTGACTCATACTGCACTGAAAAATTTGAGGCTATTTACAAAGAACCCTCTATTCTCCTTTCCTCCTCTTATCATATCACTCAAATGATTTCTGCATCTATCTTCTTCACCCTTGTTTCCTATGAAGAAGTGCCCTTATTTTTTGCCCAAGGCAAACCCTTTTATATATGAATGATCTTATTTCATCCTGTCTTCTCAAGTAGATTTCCCTCTCAATCATTCATTTATCTTGATTTCCCATTGTCTGCTAACTATTTTTTATTGCCTACAAATATGCCCATGTCTCCTTTGTCTAACACCACCACCACCACCACTACCATCAGATTCAAACAGACAAAATCCCTTACTTGTTGCGTCCTTCTTTGCTAACTATCCTCCTAGATCTCTCCTCACTTTTGTGGTTAAATCTCCTTATGAAGGATGCCTACAAAAGATGATTCCACCTCCTTCCTTCTCACTCTCTTTCAATCTCTTTACAACCTAACTCCCCAAATCATTACCATTCAATTAAAACTGCTCTCTCCAAAGTTATTAATGTCTTAATTTCCAAATCTATTTTTTTCTTAATTTTCTTGCTTCTTGACCTCTTTATAGATTATGAAATGGTTTGATTTCCCTCTTGTACTTAAAACCTTCTCCTCTCTGGGTTTCTGTGACATTATTCTGTTTGAAACTTCTCAGGCTCTTTTGACGCTTTATCATCCAGGTCATGCCCACTAACTCTGAGTATCCCCCAGGGCTCTTTTCAAGCTCTCTTCTCTTTCTGTATACTGTTTCCTTTTGTGATCTCATCAGCCTCCATGAATTTAATGTACATCTATGTATTCATCTCTAACCTCTTTTCAAACTTCCAGTCTCTTATCAACAGCTTCTTAAACATCTCAAATTGGATGATTTATAGACATCTTCAATTCAGTATATCCAAAATTGAACTCATTATTTTTCTTTCTAAACCCTTCCTCCCTTCTAACTTTCCGATTAATATTGAGTATACCACCATCCTTCCAGCCGTTCCAGCTTTCAACCCAGGAGTAATCCTTTACTCCTCAAAATCTCTGCTACCCAATATCCAATCTGGTTCCAACTCCATTCTATTCTACCTTTGTAATAACTTATATGTTCTCTCTGTCTCCTTTAACATTCCCATTACTTTATATCAGACACTTATCAACTCACACATGGAGTATTGCAACAGATTTTTTTTGACTTGGATTCCATGTCTCAAGTCTCTCTCTCTCTACTTCAGTTTATTCTTCACTTAACTGTCAATTGATCTTCCCAAGGTAGAGGTCTGACTATGACATCCCAATTCAATTAACTCCACAGTTTCCATATTACCTCTATGTTCAAATAGAAAATCTTCTCTTTGGCCTTCAAAGCACATCATTATGTGCCTTCCTCCTATTTTTCCAATCATCTTTCACCTTACTCTCCACCATATACTCTACAATTCAGTGACACTGGCCTGAATGAGATTCCCATCTCACTACTCCTTGCATTTCATTGACTTTTCCCCATGCTTAGAAGTCTCAGTTTTCATCTCTGCCTCCTGACGCTCTGAACTTCCTTCAAGTTCCAGCTAAAATCCAATATTCCACAAGAAGCCTTTCCTAATCCCTATTAAAATCAATGCCTTTCCTCTATTGATTATCTCTAATGTACCCTGTCTCAATCTTATTTGTACGTAGTCATTTACATGTTGGCTTCCTCCATGAGTCTTTGAACTCATTGAGAGTAGAGATTATCTTTTGCTTTTCTTTATGTTTCCCAAAAATTAGCCCAGTGCCTCCTACATTGTGGAAAGTTAATAAATGCTTGTTGGTAGATCAATTGACCTGGTCTGGATTTTCAGTTCCTTCTCTTACAAGAAATGTGGTCTTTTAGATAATATTGTTGGGGGAAAATAATATTCTTCAGTATACCTCAGTTTCTTCATCTGTAATATGAAAGTAAAAATACTTATAACACCTACCTCAAAATATGAGGCATTTTATAGTATGAAAAGCACTATCTAAATAGGAACTATTATTCTTGGAAGAGGGAGGTCAAAGGGAACACAACCACTATTCTTATTCTGTGAAATATGGGTATCTTCTTTTAGCTTGAAAACATCATTTTTTGACTTTACTGGCTAGATTTCATTGAAAAGACAAATTCTGTTGTCCAAATTGCTATCATCAAAATGAAACAACAACAGAAAAAGGCGATAAAAATGTTTCATTCATGTGAAGGTCAAACTGTTTCTTGAAAGCGTATATCTAAGTGTTTTTCAAAACCATTTCTCAGGGTCAGCTTAGTTTTCTATTAGTGGAAAATATTTTACTTTAAAAAAAATGAAGGAGGGCCTCTTCCTTAATGTTTCCATTAATTTTACCTAAAATGTCAGGCATAATTTTTTTTTCATTTTTTTACTAGAGGCAGGGCACCCTTTTACTAAAAAAATAAATCTATATTTAAAGCTCCAGGTACATTTGTGGGAGTACTCAAATGGACTGTGATCTTACCATTTAGGAAGTTTTCTTCAACAAAGCAGATCACAACTAAATTGACCTGTGTGTGACTTTCATTTAAAGTTCCTATACTTTCAACATAGGGAGTCCACTCAACATTCTGAAGGTCTTACTTGCTTTTCCTCCAACATCATAAGGATACCAATAAAGTAAATTTCTCTTCCCTCAATTCCATGATTGTATCTTTTAAATCTGTTCTTCAGAGTTTCTGATTAATTATATATTATAGCTTTTGTTTTCATAGGAATACTGAGGTTATTAAAGGAACTTTGCATTTTCTGATGGAAATTTATCCCATTTGTCTCCTCACCTCATTTAATTCTGGACCCAAATCACTATTTGTACTGCATGTTCCAGGTATGTATATATTTGTATTTGTATAGATATAGCATATATATATATATATATATATGATATATACTTATCATATAATACACATAGTGAAAATAAAGTTCTATAGGTTGTTAATCCAAATGGATGCCTCCATCTGCATGATAGAAACTTCATTCACTTGAGTCCTCTTCAAGAATGAAGGACAAAGTAGAGCAACAAATGAATAAATATTTTTTAAGTGTCTGCTATGTGCCAGGCACTGATCTAAGCACTAGGGATATTGAAAGAAGAAAAAGACAGCTCCAGTCCTGAAGGAGCTCACAATTTATTGGAAGAGGCAAAAAACAATCAAATATGTACAAACAAGCTATAGGTAGGATAAATAGGAAATAACAAAAAGAGTGAAGGAACCAGAGTTCAGAAGGATAAGGAAAGATTCCTTGTCCAAGATTTGTTCTTTCCTATGTGGCATTTGCAGTGATAAGCCTTCAGAAATGGATTCCACAACCTGAATATTCTAATTCATTGATGTGTCACTACATATCAGATCACATATTGAACGGCCACATTCATTCTAATAGTTTTGAACCTGAAAGGTAGAAAGCATGTAGTCAGAAAGACTAATGTGTGCTCAGAAACAATAATTCTTGGTTTTCAAATTGGAATAAGAACTACTTCCCTCAGTTTATTAAATGGACACTCATTTCAGAAAAAAAAAAGAATATCTTTTTCTTTGCTGTTATATACTATTATTTTTGCTATTATTGTGGACCTCAGATAATAAAAGAATGTTTCTATGGAAAGCTTTCTTGAAGCTCTGGATATATGTTCAATTACTCAACTTGTTGACTTTGCAGATATGAAATAAATCAGCTCCTCATAAAAATTTAAAGGAACCATGACTAAATAATGAAAGCATAATCCATATGCATATGATGATTATAATGTAGAAATGTAGCATGATTAGTTTATTTCTGACAGGTGAGAAATATTATCAGAAAGATGGAAGCCCATGGTGAGTCCTTGATATATAAATTCAATTTCCTGAGAATTTTTCCTTAATTCTACTGACAAAATGCAATATTTAAAAAAAATTCAGCACTATCAATTCTAAAGTCCTGTTTTTGATGTTTATATTTCTGCATAATTAAATTCAAGGAAAGTATGAAAAGTCGAAAGAGACAAGTCACTGATCAAACATATCTGTTTGTCAATAAGAGAGCTTTTTAGTTTGGTGAAAGACTGAAATTAGGAAACTTACCACAAATGTATTTTTTTAACCCTAAAACATATACCATATCATCAAATGCTTTTCCTATCATTGTATAGTGAAAATACGCAAGGTTTTTCTTTGGGACAATGTTATTATATCACTAAATATTACTCTGTGACTCTCTCAAATAAAAGTCGTATGCTACACTAATGAATGGCATGGGATTCTCTCTGTCTTTGGAATGTATTTGCTTTTGGTTTCTGATGCAAATTTTAGTTATTTCTCATTCCATCATAGTGTTATATGAATTTTTATGAAATGGCGGTGAACTTTGTCTTGCTTTGTTCTTTCCATTTAAACATGCTGAAATATTCACTGAATGCTAACATATAAGAAACAGCTTAAGTGGCTTCCCCCACCATACTCTTACCCAGAATGAATTCAAGAACTCTAAGTTTTAAAGTACTTAAAATGGCAAGTGTATACAATTACGTGATATCTGTAAAACAAAGAAATAGATTAACAACTATTTTCTAGTTAATTTGATTAATTTTAATGTTGGATCAGAATAATTTCAGTTCTAAAGAAGATTTTTTTTTTCAGTTCAAGTTCAACTGACATCATACTTATTTTAAATACCCTTTATCATCTAATTTTATTTTTATTATCAACTATTAATATTATTATCCAGATTTATCTCCTATTGCTCTCCAATACTAGTTCTCTTTTCCAGTTAAGGCAATTGCTTCACTTTCTCTTGAATACATCCCATGCGTTTCTTCCCCAATTTCTCCTCATGCTCTTCTGATCTTTCTTCAGTATGGTACATTTCTTTATTTTCTTCCCCTTAAATCATACCCAGTCCTTCTAACAGCTCACCTCAAGTCTTCAAATGCCACTCTACATTCTAGAATGCTCATTTCTCATATGTATATAACTTATTTTGGTATATGTATACATGTTTGTATATATGTATGCATGTATATGTATGTATGTATAACGTTACTTTAAACCATGAATTAACTGCCATATGTATATGTGGGTGTGGGTGTGTGTGTGTATTCTTATATTCTTTGTAGAAACTTGGTTGAGCAGGGACATTATATGGTTTTTACCTATTGCACTAGCATCTAATTGGTGCTTCATGAAGTGTGTGTATATGTACACACATATATAAATTTCATATACAGCATGTGTGTATAGACACAATATATACATATGTGTCTATATACACATACATTCATTTATTGCTTCTCTTTTACAAGAGAATATTCCTTCAATCTATAATCATAAATGTACAAACTTATTCCCCAATACTTGGGATAAATAATCCTTCTCCCTACCTTATACTACTTCAATTTCTGAGGAGGGGAAAGGGATTTGGTAGTTTCTGTGGTGCACAGTCAAAGCTTCAAATTCAAAACTGCTCTCCATCTTGAGTCCCAGGTACCTAGGCTTCTCAGGGCTTCCATGACAGAGTGGCTAACTTCACCATCCCTTCCGGAATCCTGACTCCATGACTGTCATGGATCCAACTCCTGGGTACAAAGGGGATTGCCACTCTTACTTAAAACTGAGAAGAAAAAATGATACAGAACAGGAATATTGAAACATCCTAGGGCCATTTTCAGAGCTGGGTTAAAAGAGGGAACAGGAGAAGGAAGACGCTTTCCTCCACTGGTTTATTTCATGGGGTCCAGAGATAATGTGGGTAAACTGTGATCTTCACTCATGGCAACAGATAAGAATGACTGAAAAGAGTGGGGAATCAGTCCTGATAATTTTAAAGATTTAGACAACAATCAAAGGATATTAAACTCACCCATTTAGCTGGGGATTTTGAAGTATTCTTATTAGGCAAATTGGGCATGCTCAGACAAGTCCAGGTATCATCCTATTTAAATACTCCTCAGCACAGAAAGGGATTCATTGTTTTTATAGTCCTCATCCCAAATTTAGAACAGCTCTCTACGGTCTCTGAAGAGGCATAAACAATGTTCCTCCACTTACTTCCCTAGTGCCAGACTCACATCAAAACAGCCAGTGCTATATTATCATATCTAGTCTCATATGTACAAATAAAAATAACTGATTTCCAAAAACAAGGTTTTTCAGATTCACAAAACAAGAAACATTTTGCAAAGTTCCCCAAATAAGCCAACAAAATAAGAAGTGTTTTAAGGCCATTCTCTACCCATGAACAAAAGAAAGAGCAAACGTAAAGGCAATGCACTTCTGTTATAAATAGAAAACTGAGCTCTTTAAACTACATGACGCTTTAGACCATGGGGACAACTTGTCACAGCCCTTCTCTCAATTGAGAAAATTGTTCTGGATGGAAAATCTTCCAATGATTCAGTGCATAAGACCATCCAACTGGGTTCTATACCAAGTGGCACAAGGCCAAGCTAAAATTTCTAAGACCCCTCTTGGACAGGTGACTCCCCCCAGAAATCCCAAGAGTTTCTCAAAGCCTGGATAAAAGAAGGAGTAGGAGAAGGAAGAGTTTTCCCTCTCATCAATTCAGTTCATAGTTCCCATGTTGCAAAAGATAAAAGTTGTTGAAAAGGGAGAAGTGGAAAAGAAAACAACAGAAAGAGCATCCATAAATTCTTTGTTTTGTAAACTCATGCACTTTTCTGAGTTATCTGAACTCCAACAATTAACATCTTTTACAGTCAACTCTGTTGGAGAGAGTGGTGAATTAGGCCACAGGAATGGAAACAGATCAAGACAAGAAGAGGACTATACAGTAGTTACAGTGTAAAATAAGTGAGGTCAGCACTATATTTGCTTCCTGAATCTCCAATGTCTTTCCTTCTTCATATGATCTTGAGAAACTAGAGTTTTATTCTCCATTCTAGAAGAGTATATCTATTTTCTAATAAATCATTTGTGAATACCTACTGTAGTGAAAGCATTATGAGGATAACAAAATATATAAATAATGCTCCTACCAGAGCATATCAATACATTTTAGGTCTGGATAAATGTGTACCAACCTTCTTGAAGAAGACCATGACATCAGGGAGGTGATGCCATGGCATGCAAGGGAACTGGATTTAAGTGAGGAAGAGCTGAACAAAGTCACCAGCCTCACTTTCTCCTATACTAAACTTACTTTGAGAGGAAAACATTTTCAGGAAAAATCCAGCTGCTGGGAAATTGGAGGAATCCTTGTATCATACTATGATATTGCTTCTGGAAAGTCTGGTCAGAAAAAAGGAGGAATTCCAGGGATACTTCATGCAAGAAAAGGAAACTTGGAATCTGCTTTTGCAAGCTTCCTGTCTTAAGTTTGATTGTTCACTACTAAAAACCTGCAAAAAGTCTGGGGCCTTTATCATGCTCTGGTTGGGAACACACGATATAAACTTGAGTATCAATACAGATGTGGGAAATCAATCAATCTATCATCTATCTATCTATCTATCTATCTATCTATCTATCATCTATCTTGCCAACATATGAGAAATGCTATGAAACTGATTATATGTGTATTATATGCTAAGAAACTGATAAAGATCCTAATCATAATAATTGTTCCTTACCACATGGAGGAAGAAAAAAAGGAGGTAGGAGATTGCTATCTGAGATGATGGCTAGGGAAGGTTGAAGCCAGGGCTGAAAGGCAGTCCCAGTCTACCAGCAATGCTTTCATTTCACATCCTGCATTAGAATAAACATCTTTCTACTGGACTTTCAAAAGCTGATCAGAGGTATTTAAAGGAATGGGCTGGATATGCGTTATTTTGTAGTTCAATCTCCCAGGAAAACCAACACAAAACACTGAAGTCTTGATTTTGTGATTGACTTTGCACTGGGAATCAATTCCAAGGAGCTGGACAGAAATTAAATAAATTCAGGTGAGTTGCAGGGGATCCCCAGTGAGTTGGATTTCAAGAGGCAGCTGTTGGCTCCTGAGGCATTAGTGAGGATGATGTTTAACTCAGACAGTAATTTGCTCTACAATGTGGATTGTTTCCCCTGCTTTTCTGCTTGACTCTTTTGTAATAAACTGTTTCAGCTGTGGGAAGTATGAATAAGTATGTGGGAACTTAAAAATAACAAACAAACAAAAATAAAAAGCTTTTCTACAGCTAACCATGTTCTAAAATTCTGCAACCTGTCTTCTTACAACGGGCAGTATGATTGTTACTAATAATTATGAGATTTGTTGACCCATTGACTGATGTGATGAATCAAACCCCAACACCCCCAATAAGTTCATTTCTAGGACTGAGTCTCTTTTTGTGAGAAGTTTAATTATATTCAAAATCCTGTAATGATTCCATTTTTCTCACTGAGTAAAGCTCAAACTCCTAAACATTGTATATTAGACTTTTGAAATGTAATCTCTGTGTACCTTTCTAGATGTATCTGTAATTATGTCAGTGACCCTATAAAAGTTTTGTATTCTTTGGCAGGATAGTTTTAAATAATTTCTATGAGTCATGAGAGTTAGAAATAGGTATGGATGAAAAATAGAGGCACCACATAAAAACAGAAAGGAAGCCATATTGCACAGTAGATAGAGAGTCAGGGCCTGAAGTCAAGAAGGCTCATCTTCCTGAGTTCAAATCTTGACTCACTTACTAACCATGTGACCCTGGGCAAGTCACTGTTTGTCTCATTTTCCTCATCTGTGAACTAGAGAGAGAGATAACAAACCACTCCAGTATCCTTGCCAAGAAAATCTAAAACGGAGTCATGAAGAATTGGACAAGACTGAAAAGTGACTGAATACCAATAACATGTCTGGGTGAGGCAAAATATGCTCTAGTGAAACCAGAATACTTTTCTTTCCTCAAATATACCCTGACTTTCTCTGCATTCTCTGCATCTGCCCACTTTCTGCCTGTTCAGATTCCACCTATTCCTCAAGACCTTGTTAATTTTCCACTTCTTCTATGAAGGCTTTCTCAATCACCCTAAGATTTCTACTTTTTCTAAGGTTCTCATTTGCATTGTACTTATCACATTCAGTCTTATATTAGAATTTATTGTGCACACATCTTATCTCTCTTACTTGACTGTAAGCCTTTTAAAATCAAGAATTGTATCTTGTTCCTCTTTAGGTTTTACAAATGAGGAAACTGAGTACTCTAGTGGGTTAGTGAATTACTCAGTTTTATACACTTAGTAAATGTCAGAGCAGATACTCAAACTCAGGTCTTTTCATTCTCAGCTGAGTGTCCTTTTTTACTGTTTCACACAGTTAGTGGCAAAGTCATCTTGGCCCTGATCCCAGGTCTAGGTAACCTTGAGAAAAAAAATACTTAATTGGTTTCAGATATTTTCCCCACCAGAACAGATTCTGCCTTTCAAAGATGTCTTTGTGTGATGGAAAATAGGAATGGGAGACAAGAGACTTTAGTTCCAGCAGATTAAATTCAAATCTAACAAATATTTGTTATGTTTCATTTTATGCAAGACTGTCCTAGAAAGGTGCATTTTTTATTACAAATAAAAAAAAAAAGGAAGCAACTTCTACCTTCAAGGAGATTATTGTTTACTTCAGGGATTCTTGACCTTTTTGGAGGTATGAACCCTTTGGACAGGCTGAAAGTTTATATACTCCTTTTCAGAATCATGTTTTTAATTGCATAAATTTAAAAAATGGCAAAGGAACCAGTTATGTTGAAATAAAAATGTATTTTCCCCATTTAAGGTCACAGACCTCCTGAAATCTATCCACAGACTCCTGATGGATCTGTGGACACCAGATTACTTATTGCTGATTGATTGAGAGAGTAAGAGATAAGACATATTTTAAAATATTTATTTTAAACTTAGATAAGTACATAGAAGAATTAAAATAGACACAGATTTTCAAGGGAGGCATAACCCACCCCACCCCTCAATCAGTTCTGGTTTTATTAATAATTAGGTGTGTGACCTTATACAGTCACTAAATTTCTCTGATCATTAATTTATCTGTAAAACTAAGAGATTTGATCTGATCATGCCAAAGGTCCCTTTCAATTATAATATTCTACTACATCAAGTATATTAAATGGTGGCTGAGTTTCAATAAGTGGGGGAGGCAGTGACAACAGATTCAAGTATTTGTTAGATTAACTTGAATCAGTCTGTAAACACTTAATAAGTACCTAATGCATGTGGAGTTGGAAACAGGAAAAACTGTGTATATGGTACATAGCCACTAACACACAGACACACAGACACACACACATGCACAACTGTGGGGAAGTCAGTAAATCTGTAAGACCCTTAGTTTCATCATCTATAAAATGGGAGCAGATGTATTTGTACTATCTTCTTCACAGAATTAGAGTGAGAAAAGATTTTTGCAAGTGTAATCTGACTCCCAACCAAACTGGGAGGAAGATAAGTGTCATTTTGTGGCATGCTGCCTGAAGAATGTGATTTTAGATTAATGTGGAGAATGTGGACAAGACTCTATACAACTTCTTGAAGAGTGGAATTGAAGAGAAAAAGAACTTTGGAGAAGAGTTTCTTAATTTGGCTTCAAGAGAGGATATATTTGATTCCAGATCAGAAGACAGACATTTAGGCAAAGCTAGATCCTCAACAAGTTCCGGAGAACCAAGTGGCTTCCCCCTTGTCTGGAAATTTCCCCATGTTTAGGATCGAGAACTCTCTGTCATGTTTGAGGATCTTATCTCATTCTCATCTAAGTAAATGTTCAGGTCTGTATATTTTCTGGTATATTCTATATAGTTTATTTTTCTTCCTTTCTGATTTTTATTTCCTTTTCATTTTACTATTTTATTTGCTATTTCTGACAAGTCAGTGGGTATGAGTTTGGAGTACCTACCCCATTTAAGAGATCTGATCAGAGAAGTTAGCAGCTTTTGAACCTAAAAATCACATTCCTGGCCTAACAATTTGGAAGTCAGGGAGTAATATATGTGTGTGTGTGTGTGTGTGTGTGTGTGTGTGTGTGTGTGTGCGCGTACTTATATATATATATATTTATATATATATGAAATTCTAGTCAGTTGCACTGCTTTCTCGGAGGAGAATAGAACTACCTAACAGTCTAGTAGTCACTTCTCCTACTCACCATAAGAGAGGAATCACACACTCTTGTTTGGTGAAAGGTAGGCAAGAATCCACATGTATCAATCTGGGTCTTACCACAATCGATATGTTTAGACAAACTATTATAATAACCACATCTTCTATGAGTCACACCATCTTGCACAAGTCTTAAAGCACTCTTCAAATGTGAGTTTTTAACAAAAGAACCCACAATAAATCAATAAATATTAAGTGCCTACTATGTGCCAGACACTATGCTAATCTCTAGGAATACAAAAAGAGATAAAAGATAGTCTCTACCCTCAAGGAACTTATGATCCAATGGGGAAAATGCATGCAAACAAAAATAAACAAAGCAAGCTATATACTGATTAAATAGAAAACAAAAGAGGGAAGGCACTGGAATTAAGAGGGGCTGAGAAAGGCTCCCAGTAAAAGATGGGATTTTACTTGATACTTAAAGGAAACTAGAGAGTAGGCAGAATAGAAGAGGGAGAGTATTCCAGACAGGGGGACAACCAGAGAGAATGCCTGGAACTGAGAAAGGATGTGCTTGTTCATGGCACAGCCAGAGGGCTACTTTCACTGGATCAAAGAGTAAAGTGTAAGAATACTGGAAAAGTAAGAGAGGGATAGGTTTTGAAGGGCTTTGAATGCCAAACAGAGCATTTTGTTTATGATCCTGAACGTACTAGTGAGCCACCAGAGTTTATTGAATAAGAAGGTGATGTAATAGGGCTTGAACTTTAGGAAAATCACTTTAATAACTGAACAGAGGATAAATTGGAGTGTGAAAAGACTTGAGGCAATTAGAACCCACCAGCAGGGTACTGAGTAATACAGGAGTGAGGTGATGTACCACGGTGATGACAGGGTTAGAGGAGAGAAGGAAATGTATTCTGCAAAGATATAATTGACAGGCCATGACAACACATTCCATATAGGGGAATGAGAGACAGTGAAGAATCCATAATCATTCCTAGGTTCAAACCTGAGGGACTAGGAAGATTGTTTTGCTCTATGTAGTAATAGGGAAGGTAGAAAAAAAGAGAGAAGAAAGTCAAGAAATATAATAATAGATAATAAAATAATAAAAACTTAAAGTCAAGAAATTTGGGAAGTGAAAATTTAAATAACCATGCAAGTATTAAATGGCAAAATCAAGTAAAAGTAAAGGCCCTGTTGATGAGGTTCAGACTCTAGGAACTTCCTTGAGCTCCCCTGGAATTTCCTCACTTAACCTGGCTTTTCATACTCAAATTGTGCTCTCTGTTTCTCGTCACAGAATCTGACCTTTCATACTCAAATTGGATCTCTTCCTGTATCTCCTCACAGAATCTGGCCTTTCACACACAGATCTGTGATCATTGTCTGTTATCCCTTGATTGCCCTACCTGCTTCCCACCCAAACCCTCCATTGTCTATCTCCTGATAGCCTCCAGGTGTTTCCAGTCTTTGACCCTCCTTGGACTTCTCAAGATCCTTCCTAAACCCCTCCTCCCATCACCCTGGACTACCAGACCACCCCCCCAGATCCCTCCTATACTCTTTTCTGTATTTAAGTCCCACCTTGCCTCCATGAAGGCGCTCAGATGCCATCCAGCTCAGACTCTGTCTAGCTGGGATTGTGTCTGGCCCACTTGTGAATACAAGCGTTACAAAAGCTTAGGCTCCTTAAGAGGCAACCCAATTAGGCGAATCCTTAATAAACTTTGTTTTCTTTGGCTTTAAGAAGGATTGAGTTGAATTCATTGGAGCACAACCCGGACCGTCGGTATTTTGGGGTTCTCCTCACCATTAACCTCATCACTGTCACAAGATAGCCCATGATATATTGCTGAATACATGGTATAACATAGTTTTGTCACTTTATTTTTAGAAAATCAGGCATTTCCTCGCAGGACTGCCAGGCAGAAATCGGACGTGGTCTTCATTGCGGGAAGTGCTTCCATGTACAAGTTCACAGATGAACAAATCACAGAACATTGACAATGATTCCTACCCAGGCATTCAAAAAGCCCACGTAAGAGTTTCATTTTAACCTGCTAACTGCTAACAAGTATAAGAAAGGACCACTCATTTCCCAAGACAAATGTTTTGTTCTGATAATTTAATAATAGTTGAGGAGGAATAAGATGGGGAGCAGGAAGTGGAGAAAAAGAGGAAGAAGAGGATGATGATGATGATACCAACATTTATATAGAACTTTAAGGATTACCAAGCAATTCACAAATTTTATTGATTTTTATTCTCACAACAGTAGTGATAGGCAGGTGCAATTATTATTTCCATTTTACATATAAAGGACCTAAATCGGGCAGAGACTAAGTGACTTACCCAAGATCACACAACTGGAAAGTATCTAAAGCCAGATTTTAACACAAATCATCCTTATTCTAGGTTTATGAACCAGATGTGTGCCACCTCTTTACAAGTGGCTCAGTGGAAAAGACACTGAGTGTGGTTTCCGATTACTTGTGTTCAATCAGCTTTGTCACTTACTGTCTGTGTGACTGATGAAGTCACAAAGTTTTCTGATCCTTAATATCTTCATCTCTTGAATGAGTATATTGTATTGATGACTTTTAAGGGTCACTTCCAATCCTATGAAAAAATTTTGTAAAGAAGATTAGTGATTTCTTTGTTACATGAAGTCCCTGGTAAGGAACTCATTCTCTCAGTGCAGAAGGACACTGTTCTGTTACTTACAGTCCTTAATGGTTGCCAGAAGGCAGAATAAGTTTAAGTGACTTGCCCAGGGTTACATAGGCCATATGTATCAGAGGGAAACTTGAACCCAGATCTTTTGCCTCTAAGCCAGCTTCGTTTTCATTATAATGTTCTGTCTTTCCTATGAACATAAGGTACGGCTAAACAGAAAAAAGAACTATTGTAAATCAAGAGGAAGATTCCTTTTGTTTCTAAACACTAATTTGAAAAACAATGCTATTCACAAGGATGTTCGTTTACCTTATTCATTTATTTGATTTCTGACTATATTTAATAGAGTGCTCTGTAACTTTGTTCTGTCACAGTTCTCCCACAGCTTATGCCAAATTCTTCTTTACCTATCGATAAATGGTTATTTATTCACAGTAATCCAATTATTTACTTCAGTAAAAGGTCCCATTTTATTTATTTGTCAGAGATAAACACTTTCTAGTTAAAACTGGCCTACTTATCTACAGGTAGGATCTAGAGATGAAAAAGACCTTAGGGATCCTTTAGTCCAAATCTCTCACTTTAAAGATACAGAAAATAAGTGAATAAGAAATTAATTAGTTTGCCACATGTCACACAGGTTTGGCGGTTCCTACTTCTAATCTAGTATTCTTCCTATCATTTTGTTTAGTCATGTCCACTTCTTCATTTCGAATTTTCTTGGCAAAGATATTGAGTGGTTTGCCATGTTCTTCTCCCTTTCATTTTATAGATGAGAGAACTGAAGTCAAAAGGGTTAAGTGACTTGCTCAGGGTTACACAGCTTGTAAGTATCTGAGGCTGCATTTGAACTCAGGAAGAAGTGTTTTCCTGACTTCAGGCCCTGGAACTCTATCCACTGTACCGCCTAGCTGACCTTCTACTGCTATGTGCTACTTCTATTTTTCACCCATACCTGTTTGCAACTCTTGTGACCCATGGAAATTCTTTAAAACTGACCTCTCCCCTTCCAAAGCATACAAAACTTTTATAGAACCAGGCACATATTTTCTCTACTATACAGGTCAATAAACATGATAATATAAATGATATTGTTTTGTTTTGTTAGTGGTGTTGACAATAAATGTCATGAAATCAGACATGCTGTTTGTATCTGGAGGTACGTTTTTGGAAAACTTGAAACACTGCATTTTAAGATGGAAGCAGTGTTAAAATTATTTTATAAAATTAAAATTAAATTAAAATTAAACAAAAAAATTAAAAATTTAAATTAAACAAAATTAAAATATTGTTTAGGATTCAGTGTATTGTGTAAGGTCACAATGATAGATGACTGGATTCTGACTCATTTCCCCCCATCATACCACATTTGTTGCTAGATGTCAATCCAATATTTAATCCTGACTCTGCTCATCATGAACTCTTCTCAGGTATATTCTCTGGTCTGTCACCATAGTTTCTTGTTCCAGTAGCATAGTTTTCTCCCTAGGTAGCACGGTTATCTGGTCATAGCTTAAGAAAATAGAAGCAATGTTTTCCTGGAATTTTAAAATGAGCAAACAAATAAAAAAGTGCTTAGCCAATGGGCCTGATTTCATGCTGTCAAATACATATGTGGTTATTTCTTCATCTCTAGAAAAATGAGTGAAACATTATTGTCCTCAAATGGGCACAGAAAAGCACTTATTGATTGATTGTCACAGGCGGGAATTCTTGGGATCTTCTTATCTCAATGGGTTTTTATACACACACATACACAACTATATACCTACATATACATATATTTATATATACATATGCATACATGTAAATGTGCACACATATAAACACACACACATATGGATATGGTGTTCCAAAGGTCTTTAGAAACTTCAATGCTCTCTCTGTAGATATAAATCTATAGCTAGATTTATATGTTATAAATCTATAAATTGATTATATATTTTGTATATTGCATACATGTATATGCACACATATGCATATATACATCCAGTGCAGCCCAAGCTATTATATATCTATACATGCGTATATACATATGTGAATGCATATGTATATTATATATATATGTGTGTGTGTGTGTGTACATATGGGTAATAGATTACTATAAACAAAGAAAAATTATAAACTGTTTCTAAAAAGATGTGTTTTTATATCAGTTTTTTAAGTTATAAAGTAATTTGAGTTTTATTTGCTAGAATGTTATTAATCTGCAACAGGGATTGTAAAGGGTAAGGGGTGGTTGTACAGATGCATTGGGGCACCTACAGGGCCTTGGCTATGAGTTTATGCATGTGTTTAAAACTCAGTAGCCTGACAAGAAACATTTTTAATGGTATGGATGCTGGAGCAGACTGTGTTCACACCATTCTGAATGAGCCTGCAAGTCACAAGGGCCATATGCTGTATTTTTTAAAAGTCAGATTTATTGCCAACACATATCAATACATGTGGAGGATATGACTATTATTTTTAGTTTGATTTTCTAAAATGATTTGCCTTTGGTAGCGAATATATTTGAGAAGGAGAGACAGGAAAATTACAAAGTATTAATGAAAATTAGGAAGTTGTGGAAGGTACTCCTTCCTGTCATCTTTTGCTTATGCATGTTCATGCAATTAATTGTGATAAACAATTCATTAAGAAATCATTCTGAAAAAGCTAGTCTATTTACATTAACAAAAATAAGACATACTAGTAAACCTCAAGTAACTGGACCCCATTAATGTGGAAGGTATGGTTACTCAGGAAGAGGCTGGACTGAAATTTACCTAGGCACAATCTATTTGTTAGAAATGTGCTAAACAAAAATGTTGAGGTGGATGGATTGAGACTGGGAACAGTTCACATGTGAGAGCAAATATCCACACCTTTGAACAGTGGCACCATTTGTACAAGAAGAATATGTATTAAGAGCCTTCCCCCTTTTATCGAATCTGGTTGTAAAGGCAGAATGTTGGTACTCTAACACTGGCTTATGTAACTTTATGTTTGAAAGTAAAACAAGCTACATTTATTTTTAATTCTTCCATAATTTTGACTCTCCCCCACCCCCACCCATCTGAGTCAGGGGATGGGATTATCTAGCTAGAAACAGTCTCTGGATGCCATTCCTTGGTCTTTGCCCTGTGTGAGATCAACTACCTGTAGCAATCATTTCCAATGTATAGATGCTGACAGATCCAGAAGAAACACACCTGAGGACAGGTGCTGCTGTGTTCCAACCTCTATTTTGTTTTGAATTGCTGGCAGTTCTGTCATAGATGAGTTATTTTGCTAACTAAAGCACGATAACAAAAAAAGATGAAAATCCCATTCATTCCATGACTATACTCATCAAAGGGAGTATAAAAGGGTTTTTTCTCTTTTTTCTTTCTTTCTTTCTTGCTCTTTTTTTTGTTTTGTTTCGTTTTGTTTGATTTTGAGTATGTATAGCCCTAGCGCTTCATATTTTCTGTATATTTTTTTTAAAGGACGTGAATGAAAAATGAACAAGTCATGGATTTTCAGTGCTCTAATGACTTATACTAATGTATTCCTTCATCTAAATACAGATTTCTATTTAAAATTCAGTATGCAGGGGTATTATGAATTCTACTTTAATGGATTCCAAATAATTGCCCTTTAGAAATGATGAATAGCTGTTTAAATCCACTGATAAGAATATACTATTTCTCTCTAACAATAGGCCTTCCACACTAACCATGTCATATATGCCTGAAATTAGTTTATTAATTTTTTATTGATATGCAAAATTCTAGCTTGATGGCAGAAGGCAAATAACCCTTCCCTCCCAGCCCCATAACTTTCTTCCCCAAATGTGTTTTTCTTGAATCTGATAAAGACCTAGACAAAGAAAAATTTCATTATAAAGAAGGTCAAACCCCCAGAAATACGAATCATCCAACCATGTTCTCTGCTTGCTTTATCTTTTTTTTGAGGGGGGGAAGAAAAAGTAAAAAGGTATAAGATGGATATAATGATCCAATATTTCCAAATCTTACATTGAGAAAACTCCCCCAAATCCCTGAGCATTATCACCAAATGCCTTTTAAGGGAGAAACACACACACACAAAGACACACACATACACCTTGAACTTGTTCATTGGTTCAAAAAGTGCAGAAGCAATGGAGGTAGAACTATTAAAATTAAAAATTCATCATTCATTTCTCTTATGTAGTATTAGCCTGGATTTTTTTTTAATTTTCATGGTAGATAATGTCTTAATACTGTTAAGAAGCTTTGAAATCACCAGCCCCTGTAGATTCAATGAACATGACAGTACACTGACTAGTCTTACTTATACATAGTTTGATAATTAGCAATAAGGGGGAAAATCACATGCCAGAAGAAGATATGAGATTTCTGAAAACTGAATAAGGTGAGAGATTGTATGACAGGGACAGTGAATCAACAGTTATTTGGTTACTTTGTCAAGAAAAGTCTTCACCAATGTCTCTTTTCTGTGCCTTATGCTACAGATTCCTGGGAAATTCTGTGGGAAAAACTGCATTCCAGATAGAATTTTAAAAAAACAACTCTAAAAATCAAATTATATTTACAAATTTATACAATACGTTGTTCCTGCTGGTTGGTTCCCAGTGATGTTTTGCTTCATTAATCTTTTGTTCTTGGGATTAACTGCTAATTTTAACGTCTTCCCCCCAAAAGTAAAGTGTTCATGTCCACATGCCTTGATATTTCTCTATGCGAATTCTCTGTGTATGTTCGTGTTTCTGTAAAAAAAAAAAAAAAAAGGCTAAAAATGGAGATTTCTAGCTATCAGGGCCCCAAAGATCATTCACTGAAGTCCTTCTTACCAAGGAAAATATGCTCAGGTTTCCTATTTTGGTTCAGCCAACAGTGTAAATAAAATCGACTTATTTGTTCCCGAAGGAAATAGAAGCCAGGACACAAATGCTAAAGAAAATGGAAACAAAGTTGCTGCTGTTACTGTTGTTGAAATATGATTAAACAGAAGGCTTATTCTCAGCCTTCCTAAGAGTCTCAAATACCCAGTCTGCCAAGTAGGCAGCAGGCATACACACAGGCGTTCGAATGGCCTTGAATCCTAACTAATGATGAGGGCCCAGCAAAGGGTTAAAGCTCCCCCACCCCCTTAATCTTTTCAGCATACTCGTGTATGAAATTCCTGGCTACGCTCTCTGGATCCTTTTCTTTCTCTATAGGAGAAGGCCAGTTATGCCCTTCTCCAGGCCTTTTCTTTCCACTTCTGGGGTAGGCTGCCTTCTCCACACACCATTGGTGCCCCGAAAAGAATGCCACTTCTGTTTGTTGGCCTGCCTGCGTATTGCATCCATCAGTCTATTCAGCCAGCCTTTTCAGGTCTGCTAACTGCTGCTATACAACGTAGCTTTTATGCTACACTGCCAGGGGTTTTCTGAAGCCAGACGGTTTCTGAAAAGAGGGTCTATTTGCATAAACAATGCCATGTGAGGAGGTCTGCTGGAAGCAAAATCAAAACTCACTCAAGCAAATCTTCCTGATCAACTCAGTTCTTGCAACCAACACCTCCTATAATTACCATCCGTATGCTAAATAAAATATATATATATAATATGTAATCTGAAAATTCGAACAACCGTTTTCTTTCTTTCTCTTCTGTGTCCAGATTTAGTCAATAAACCAAAACACACACGCACGCACACACGTGTGTATAATACACACATACATGTATATGTGTATTATATATTTGTGTGTGTGTGTGTGTATGTGTGCTCCCAGTTTGGTCTAAACAGAATCTATATGAAGTACATGGTATATATGGAACGAGTGTATTCAACAGGGGACAGAAGGCCAGCAGCCATGCACCAGCTCTCCTACGACTACGATTGATTTTATCATGGCTACTCTATAGAGACAGGAGCTGTCCATTCACTAGAGATGAAAATGCGGGTCATCACAGACTGTGTCACCTCATCAGTGGGGACCACAACAGGATACTTGCTTGAAATTACTTTTCAGAGCTGTGTATATTTAAAAGCTTCAAATTCTATGGCTCACCTCAGATGTTTCCTCAGGTTGCTGCCTCTGACAGTGAAACCCACATAGGAGACTTGTTTAAATCTTGATGAAGCAAACAGATAAAATAAAAAGAAGTTGAGGAATACAAAGAATGCTTCCTTTAACAGCAGAAAAAGCAAATCAATTACAAACCACATTCAGGGTTCTGAATGACTTCTCTAACCAAAAAACCTCTTTAATTACTATATGTATTATTTCCACTTCTATTTTTTTCTCCAACATGGGACTTTTCTGTTTTTGTAAATCTGTGTTTAAATAAATAGAAATAAGTATTCTTACTATCTAAAATAAAATGTCTTTAACATAAGTGTGAATTTAGTAATTAGTGAGAAATATTTGTTCTGGTATAACTAGGGACACCTGACTGGTACTCTATCCATGTGGCTCTGTGTGTATACACATAGAAACACATGTACACATATGCATGTAAGTTAGTGTATACACACATACACAACCATTTGTTTAACTTTATTTATTTAACTTTATTTACATAGTAGCTCTCTTCTCTACTGGCAACAGAGATTAATCTCTGTGAAATACCTTTTCTTTTCTATGGAAAGGAATACAATAGTTTTAGTGTCCTGCAGCAAGATATGATTAATTTGCCACTACAAGCTGAATATTTATTTGCCAAAGTGTGGTCAGTCTAGCCTGCAAAATGAAGATGAGGTTCTTCCATAAAACACAACAAGCTACGAAGATATGCCTAAACTATTGTGGCAATAATTAAATATATCACATTTGACATATTAAATAAAAGATGGATTAAATTGTATGGCTACCACATGTCAATAATCCATTGATTCTGAATAAGTATTTATTACTTTATAGTAATAGAATTGTGCTGATTTTTGCTTTTTGTTAAAAGTTAACTATTAAAAATTTATAAATCCACTTTCTCCCTGGGACCTTGATCCAATTTCATTAGTTTATGCCTTATTCAGAAATCTTTAAAAATTTGAGCTTGAAAATCATTCATATCTTTCTGGGAATTGCTTTTCTTCCCTCTCATACCCTCTGTTTATGTAATCTATAACGTTTGGATAAGGGTTTATATAGACTGGGTGTTCAAGCTTTGGCCCTTCCCCTTTAGCCCTTATAATTAATTGGCTCAGGATGTTCTTGGACAAACAGTTCTTGCTTCATGTATTTCTGTGCTTCTGGATTGCAAAGAAGGTAGGTAGCTTTTAATCACAGGATTGCCCATCAGGATTCTTGGACATGGTATTTAAAAAAGAATGGTTATTGTTTTTCTTGTTGTTCAGTTATGTAGTCATGCCTGAAACTTCATGATTCCATTTGGGGTTTTCTTGGGAAAGATATTGGAATGGTTTATTGTTTCCTTCTCCAGCTCATTTTATAGATGAAGAATTGAAGCGTCCAGGGTTAAGTGACTTGCCCAGGGTCACGCAGCTACTAAGTGTGTGCAAATAGATTTGAACTCAGGAAGATGAGTCTTTCTGACCCCTGTCCCAGTACTTTATCCACTGTGTCATCCAGCCGCCTTAAAAAAAAAAAAGAATAGAACTTAGTATTTCCTTTAATTTCTAAAATCACCAAATCTCAGAGTTGGTGAGGACATCATCTTATCCAGTGCTGATACCACCCAATCCCACTCAGAACTGAGGAAGAATTCCTTAGACATTATGAATGACAAATGGTTATCTAGTCTTAGATTAAATATATTCAGTGGAATAGGGAACCCCATGACCTCCAAAGGACCTTTTTTTCACATTTGTATACTTATAAAAGATATTATCTAGGGGTAGAAAAGAATTTTTTTCTTATACTAAGCCAGAATATATTAATTTAATTTGTTTTTTATATAATAGGTGCCTCCTAGAAAACACTCAAATGACGTCATTTCACAAAAACAAAAACAAAAATGAGTTTCACCCATATCTTATAGACTATATAAGCATGGTCTATGTCACTTTTCACTATTGCAATTTATAAATGCTTAATAAAAACTAAGGTTCCTATCTTTGGTACCAGCATTGTCCATTACAATTTACCCTAGTTTTGTTTACTTTTAGTTTTCTACTTATTTACCTTACCATAGACATTGTATGTAGTGTTATTTTGGGTGTGGATTCTTTATTCTATGTCATTAAACATCTGTCTACCCAACATTTCTCTGAATTCTTCTAAATCATCTATCCTTATGGTACAGTAATATTCCATTACTTCCATATGCTAGTTTGGCAATACTTCTATTATTGGGAAAGACTTATTTTGAGTGTCTTAATAAATAATTGTTTTATAAGTAGTTTTATAGATATGGATCTTTTAAAATTATATAATGAACCTCCTTTGGGTATAAATCCAATTGAAGAAACATTGGGTGGAGAGGTTTAAAGAATTTATCACCTAATCTCATATAATTCTAAACTTATTTCCAGAACAAAATTTGTGCCTCCTTCAGCAGTGAACTAGCATAATATTTCCCAATACAGTTCCTTCTGAACTGAATTTTGCTATCTCTTTCCAATCTTTTTCCATCTGAAAAGCATGAAGTAAGACCTCAGAGTTAAGTTTTCATTTCTCTGAATATTAGTGATTCTAAATTATTTTTAAAATAATTAACAACAGTTTGTATTTTTTTTCTGATGTCATATCCTTTGACCACTTGTATAATGGGGAATGACTCTGGATCTTAAGTATTTTTGTCACTTTGTTATAAATTTTGGATACCAGATTTCCCACCCCTCTTAGGTCTCTAAAGTAAGGTCTTTTCCTAAATGATATTGTCTTCTAATTTAAGTATATTTAATTGATTTAAGTAAACATTTTAAAACATATCATCAAGATTATATATTTCATCTTTTATAAGGCTCTCTAGCTCATCTATTGTTAAGAATTAATTGATCGTCCATAGCTGAGAAAGGTATAAATTTCTATTGTTTTGTAATTTTAGTGGTTTGACTTTTTACATTGAGATTTCTTATCCCTTTAGAATTTGTTATAAAATGATATGACTCTAGTTTCAACCTATTTTCTCCCAAATTGCTCCCATTTTTCCCATAAGTTTGCATTTAAATAGGGTCTCTTTTCCAATAAGTTGTCTTCTTAGGTTTTTCAGACACCAGGCAGCTGTATAAGTTTGTTTATATTTCTTACTTATCTTTCGACTTCTAAAAAAGCTTTTATAATAATGATATTGTAATATTGTTTAGTCCCTGATAACACAAATCACCCTTCCTTTCTATCTTTATTCGTAATTTCCTTTGATGTTCTTGATAGCTTCTCTGCCTAGGTCAGTTTTGTCAGATTAATTCTTAGAACTTTGACTGTTATGGAACTAAATCTATAGAATAATTTAGATAGCATCATCCCCACCAGTGGCTCCAAGAAGCTGCATCATATGTAGTAGCTACACTCTGATAAATCATCTCAGTAGACAGGCTAAAACCAGTTGAGGGTAACCCAGTAGTCTCAAACCTGTGGATGAGTCAGGGGGTGTTTACCTCAAGCATGTGAAGACTTCCCCTGGTAAAATAGGCAGAGGAGAACAATTTGTTCCAGAAGTAACGAAGGCGGCCAAAGCAGATGCTGCGGTGCTCCTGAAGCTTAATCAGACGTTGACAGTGCCAAGTTCATCTAGTGCATTCTGGGCCATCACCAGTCATCTTGATTTTTGTCCTGCCTCTAGACCTCTATGACTTTAGAAGAGAGAGTGAGGCTGGTTATTTTGTGAAACTCTGCCTAATTTAAATTCACTTCATGTCCAAGTCAAGACATCTTTCACTATTTTACCTCAACATCATATCATTGGTTCACTTCAAAAAATGAAGGCCAAACAACTATATTGACAAGATTCAGACATAAACACTGCATGCTCTTAAATTATTTAGGCCTTTATTTTTCTGAAAATAATTTTGCTACTTTAACTCTAAGTTATTTGATATAATAAATGATCTTAAAATAACTTCTATATTTTTCTTCCAAATTCTTCCAAAAATGTTAGTCAAATGAAAAATGCTGTTATTTTTGTAGATTAATTTTTTATAATGAATTAATTATAAGTACTATTAGTCCAATATATTGTTGATTGATAATAATTAACTAATAATAAATTTAATTGATTAAAATTTTATTAAATTCATTAACAAATCTATTAATTGGTCAACTAGTTACTTGTTGCTCTTTGGAGATTTTGTTTTAAGCAAATCATCTTTTCATCTGGAATAAACAACGATTTTGCTTCTTTTATTTTTTTAATTTTGATTCCTTTTGTCATTGCTTATTTTTGACATTTATTTTTCTTGGTTTATTGCTTTAGTAAATATTTGAGAGTATGCAACCTTGTTTTACCCAAGACATATGTTGAGAAAGACTCCAGAGATTTTGGTTTCAAATAAATACCATAGCTCCAACTTATTCAGATTTATCTGATACATGAGATATTTTTTTTAGGACCTTAACAACAAAATAGTTTTTTTTATGCCATGTATATGTGTACATACATTAACTGAAAGTTATAATTTTATAATTATTTCTTCCTTCATGAATCCATTTTTATTAACTTCTGTTTTTTTTTTAAAAGCACTAGGTACCCTGTGTCTTGTTTTGCTTAAAATAGTCTAATATTGTATTATTTCTTTATATGCAAAGACACTCCCTGCCTATCCTACTCGATAATTCTGTCAATAAATATTAAATACATACTGTATATAGACATATAAAGCTGGTAATAGAAATACCAGTGAAATAATTCCTCCACTCAATGAGTTGATATTCTAATGGAGGCAATAAATTTACATAGAAGTATTTTTAAAGTAAATATGTCATTAAATATAAGGTAGGTTTGGTATTTTTTGGGGGGGAGGTTATTGGAAGAATTATCAATTGCAGGAATTAGAAGGTTGTGCTGCTTTATTTACTTGCATCTTCAAAAAAGATTCCATGAAATAGAGGTCGATTGAATTCCATGCATGGAAATACAGTACAAAACTGTAGATGGTGGCAAGAGGTGGAGTGATCTGTGTAAGGAACAAAGAGAAGACCAGTTTAGCTGGGTTCAGAAAGAGAAGGGAGGAGGATAATATACAGTGAGGCTAGAAAGATAGTTTAGGGTCAGGTTATGATATTCCAAACAGTGTGCTAAATGCTAGGGATACTAAGAGAAAGGGGGTAGGGAGTTGCCACCCTCAAAGAAACTTACATGCTGATGGTAATGAAAATACATAGAGGGATGAGCACACATACATATATACATATGTACATACATGTGTGTTTGTACATACATAGGCATATGTGCAAACATATATGTGAACATATGTGATTCTGTATGTTCTCAATTATTATAGGTATCCACTGGAGTTTAATGAGTAGAGAAATGAACTGATCATGTTTGTTCTTAAGGAAAAATCCCTTCTGCCTCAGTTTATAGGATTAACTGAAATGGGAAGAGATGAGTCCAGAAGATCAATGAAAAGGTCATTGCAATAACCTAAGGGAGAACAGGTGATAGTGACACTGGCTGTGTGAGTAAAGAAAAGTGGTTGGATATGTGAGGTGTTATGGATATAGAAGCATCAAGATTTGGCAGCTAATTAGATATATGGGTAAAGGGAAACCAGTCACAGATGACATGAACTAGCCTCAAAAAATCAGAAATATTAATACTGGGGAAATGTTTTATTTAATACAATTCTATCCCGGTCTCTACCATCACCCTCACATACCTTTTCCCTAACTAACTCAGATCCACATCTAATGATGCTATAGTACTTCTATTGGCATGTCTTTTTTTTTTTTACACTCTCTTTATTCAGCTGAGATAAATGATCTTTATCTATGATGCCCTCATTTCAAGAACTATTATTTGATTTCTCCTTCCTACTTCTAGGATAATTCTATCTAATCAATCTTCCTGGGTTTAACCCATAACTGCTCTCTTTTTCTTCCCTAAGTGACATCTATAAAAGGTAGAATTTTTAAAGGATAATAGCTTTGTCTCTCACTTATAGAATTTAGAGATTTAATTTCCGAGCCTTTTCATACTATGTTGACTTATTTCTATTTATTATATTCCTTTATTTTAGTTTGCATTTCAAAGATCTTTTTGAATTTCTGTGAAGGAATGATTAAAATTAATGTAGGACTATGCTCTTTTACAGGATATTTTATTCCAACCTATAGTCTATGTTTTGCTTTCAGTGTATCCTGGTGAAACATTTTCTTTCCTTTCTCATTATCAATGCATAGTAATTTAAAATTAAAACTGAATATCCTTGACATATGGAGGTTTTCCTTATAGTTCCCTACATGACTCTTTCTTTTTAAAATAAAACTCTGTAACTTTGTGATTTTAACATAATATTCCTCTTTACTGGTATCTTATGTATTCTATTATTTTTCAGTTTGACATCTTTTTTCTATTAGATATGGCCAATTTGATAATTTCTTGAAATATGGTGCTGAGGCGTTTTTCTCCTCACCTGCCCTCTTGTAAGATTCTTCAGTTGACATCCCAACATCAAGTCTTTCTCCAAGTCATTCTACACACATCTAACAAAGCAGTTTTCCTAAAGTATTGGTCTGCCAAGGTCTCTCTACTGTTTCTATGACCAAATATGCATTCTGCTGTTGGCATTTAAAGCCCAAGACAACCTATCCCTTTCATACCTTTTCAGGTTTCTGAAGCTTGACTCTCTTCCACACACAACTGAGCCATATTCGCCAAATTGCTATTCCTGATGCATGTTATTCCCATTAAGACAATTTTCTGTCTTCTTTGAACATATCAAGTATATACCTATTCATGTGTATGTGTTTACTATCATCAAAATACAAGTTCCTTGAAGGCAAGACTTCCACCCCTCTTGAATGCTTATTATTTCATGATTAATGTTTTTAATAAGTTAGTATTATTATAAAACATCATAATGACATCACAGGTTTGACACAGAACAGGCAGATCTAGGTCCAAATTCTGTCTCAGACACTTATAATTAGTGTCACTTAACCTCTGTTTATCTCAGTATCCTCAACTATAAAATGGGGCTAATAATAGAATCTACCTCAGGAAAAAAATGACATAGATTTTGTAATCACTTGAAGTACTTTATAAAGTATTGTTTTTGTTATTATGTCATATCAAAATTGCAAAGAAATTTTCCATACAGGAGCCAAGATCCCACGTTCATAAGATACACAATGTGCTGCCATCCAAATAGGGACAATTCTAAAAAATAATCTTATTCTTAAATTCAGTTTAGTTGAAAAAAAGAATTCAAATCATGGATCTCTTAAAATCTAAGAGGGAAAAATTGAAGAATGTTGGTCATTAAAAATAATTAATGAAAATCTAATAATTCTATTTAATAATAGTCAGAAGACAAAAATAATGCCAATACCTCAAATGATTTTGAAGATGAAATAAACATACTTAGACTGGAATTTCAACAACTCTTTTTGAATTTATTTACATGAATCTAACTAAGATACCAACTGTACCCAGAATTATTGACATAATATAGCATTTGCTATAACTATCAACAAACATACAATACTGCACTTAAGAGATTATATAGAAGCATTAAAGGTAGTGTACACCATAGAGCTAACCAGGCACTGCCTTTAGGTGGTCCCTATGACATTCAAATGTGAACCAGTCACGTAATGATGTAATTTTCCAGTGCCTTCTTACAGGTCTTTTCTTAACTTGTGTTTGTCATGGTAGTACTTGATACCTGTCCATAGGTGTATTAATGGAAAAGAAACAAAGGAAGAATCATGAAAAACAAAAATGCATTAGAAATCAATTTGCACTTGAAATAAGAAGTCAAAAGATGAAGGTAATAAAAGAAATCAAAGATGTAAAAGGTACAAAATAAATACTTCAAATCTCTATTGCAGAGGCTTCAGAAGCAAAGAAATAAAAGACAGAATCTCTGAAGAAAGGTGACATAAGGTTTTTTGTTGTCATTGTTTCACATACTACAATTCAGCACAACAGAAAATATGAGGGTTGAATGAGATAAGAAACAGAAAACTTGTATACCATTGATATAAAGAATGGCAGAAAAACAACATCAAGAGAGGAAATTGAAATTTTAGCGTCTCTGCCTTCTTGACAATGGACGGGAGACAACTAAGCTTCATAATTATTGACTGAAATACTTCACAGTTGTACATGAGTGACTGGTAAAGAATTTTACCAACTTCCTCACAGATCCCCACCATGTTCTCAGCTAGCTTAATTGAAGACATCATATAACTTCAAAAAAAAACCTATTAGAGCATTAGTTGCCTCATATAAATATAGGAGAAGTATATTTATGTATTTTAGAAAAAAATCATTCACATATCATTAAAATCATTCATCGTATTAGTAGAAACACCTTTAAGTGTCTACAAGAAAACAATATAAAGGCTGAATACTATAAAGATTATGCCAAAAATATCCTAGGGTCACAAAAATCAATTTTATGGATTTATAATTACTGAATGAGCTTACTGTAAGTTCCATAACACTTATACTACCTTTATTATCACAAATTCATTGACTCAGTCCCACACTCAAGGATCATTTGTGTATTATAAATATACTATATAAAACAGACACAAATGTAGTGAGAATGCCAGTGTTTGATGTCTGCATGGGAGACTTTTATATTGAAACATTCCATCAACGCAGCATTGTCAAGAACAATTGATATAAAGCAAAGCAACTTTCCAGGAGAAGATTTAAGGTCCTATGCTTCTGACTAGCTTTCAAGTCATTATCATCTGTCTTTAACATAACTTAGTATAGCTTGCCAGTTAAAGAGGAAGTCATACCAAGATGTCTTATTAATTATTTGGCACTTATAGATGTCCTCAATTTATATAACTCCATCAAAATTACATTCAACAGCTTTTCAATTTCATGGCATATTTTTCTCCAATGATATCAAAATCTCATTTGCATTTAATGAGTATCACAGTATTTTTAGGGAAATGGTGGTCTGCAAAATATAGTGAGAAAGAAATGTCAAAATTGCTGAGTGTCTCACCTCTTTTATAACTGTTTTAGTTACTAGCTCTTTTATTTACAATGAAAGGGAAAACAAAACTTTAAAATCCATAGCAGTGGATCTAGATATTTGTGATGGTGGTGAGAAATGAGGTACATTAGATATTAATTTTTCTCAGTGTTCAATGGGGAACTACATTCTGCTGCAACACCTCTTTCAAATTAGCAGGAGGGATGCAGCAAATGCTGTAAAATTCATGGATTATTTAATTAAAATGGAATCTTTTTTTCCTCCACATTAGCTTCAAGTAAAAATATATTTGTCTTTCCAGTTCTATCCAAATAAATTTAGTTTATTTATTTATTTGTAGCAGGTAGAAAATCACCAATCAATCAACAAGCATTAATTAAGCTCTTACTATGTGCTAGGTGTTATACTGGGCACTGGAGATGCAAAGATAAAAGCAAAACAGTTCTTGGCTTGGATTTGAATCTAGGTATGCAACCTATGTGGGAAGGCACACCACAAAAAGTGAGTTATTTTATAATTCCAGTTAACAGAAAATATATAAACAATTTTATTTATTTACATTTTACTAAACCGGAATAACCTTTTACACATATGTACTAATCTCAAAATATGTCAGACTATAATTTGCAAAGAATTCAACAAAGAAGACTCTCCTTATTGAAAAGAGTATGTCTATGGATGAGTTTTCTCCCAAGTGTCCCATAGCTACACCACTTTTAAAATTCACTGTGTGGATTTCTCATGACTATGAATGCTATGTCATTAAAAAAATTTTTTTTGGAAAGTCAGTGGTTTAAGCAGTCATAGAAACTGTGAATGGAGTCACAAAGAAGTAAATTATCATGTCTTTTTCCAGTAGGGATGATGATATTGACTTAATTATTGTTCTGGAAAGAAGAAAAGATGGAATGATGATTGCATGGTTAGAACTTGATGACTTAGAAAATGGTGAGATGGCATGAAACATCATCTGGGACCAGTTAAGCACAAGGATTGGATAGAAGACTGACTCAATCAACTTCCAATCTCACCAGTTCTACTTCAAGGATTTAAAAGTTTAAGTTCCGTATAGTCATCATTGCTTTCATGGGAACTAAACTTTAAATATGATACTGAAAAGAAATTAAACCAGAGAGAAAATTTTAATTGATAAGGTTTTCAACACTGGTCCAGAGTAATGAGTCCATCCAAAGAATGGATATAGGAAGGGTAGGCTGATATGTTAACAACCCCTAAGGCTTAGCCTATTACTACATTGAACATATACCTCTTCTGCTTCTATTGGGTTCTTAGCCTATGATTATATGATAGCATTTGCCAGTTCCATATGACTGAAAGCGGTGATGCTACAATGAGAAATAAGAATGTTTCATGAAAGATGGACCAAGAATTGAAGGAGATAACTGTGAACAGAATCAATAGTTAGATATTTTAGTTTCCTCCTAAATTAGCAATCTCTCTCTCTCTGTCTCTCTCTCTCTCTGTCTCTCTCTCCTTCCCTCTGTCTCTCTCTGTCTGTCTCTGTCTGTGTCTCTCTGTCTTTGTCTCTCTCCCTGTCTTTCTGCCTCTCCCTCTGTCTCTCTGTCTCTCTCTGTCTCTTCCTCTGTCTCTCTGTCTCTCTTTGTCTGTCTCCCTCTGTGTCTCTCTCTGTCACTCCCTCTGTCTCTCCCTCTCTCTCTGTCTCTCTGCCTCTCTCTGCATCTCTCTGTCTCTCTTTCTGTCTCTCTGTCTCTCTCTCTGTTTCTCTGTCTCTCTGTCTCTCCCTCTGTCTCTCTGTCTCTCTCTGTCTCTTCCTCTGTCTCTCTGTCTCTGTCTCTCTCTCTGTCTCTCTGTCTCTCTCTCTCTATCTCTCTCTGTCTTTCTGTCTCTCCCTCTGTCTCTCTGTCTCTGTCTCTGTCTCTCTGTCTCTGTCTGTCTCTCTCATACACACACACACACACACACACACACATACACATCCATCTACCCTCTGTGATGAGATAGGATAGCATTTTTTTCTGCTTTAGAACCAACTGCTTAGAATTGTTTATCTTTTAGGAGCCATTCAGCCCTTCTAAAGTTGAAGGTCATGACACTTGAAACCTAGCTATCTCAGGATGTTCACAACACTGTCTGCCTGGAATTCCATATCACTTTGAATGAGGAACATCTTTTATTTCAGATACCACTCATCAGAGTAGTATTTCATTCATCCTGAATCAGTACATCTGGCCCAACAATCTTAATTCTATGGAATCTGTCTTCTTTAGGAATTATTGAATAACTGCCAAAAGTTGGGAAAATTCCCATCAAAGCATGCCACTAAGCCAAGTTTCCAGGAGTGTAGACCAATGCTCTTTGGAAAAAGCAGCAAAAAATACATAGAAGGTACGACTAGTCTTCCTTTACTCTCATCTGACCTGTTTCTACAAGTCCAATAGCCTAACATCAGACAATAAACAACAATGCTATGTCCCCTAGTTTTACAATATATTACTTCTTTTAAGGCATCTTCCTTTGGTAAAAAAAAAAAAAAAAATGTTGGAGATGATGCTTCCAAGACAAGCATGATGCTCTTTTCAGGAGCTACCCAGATCCCTTCTCTCTGGTAATCACACAACCTTAACATAGTCAGCAAAGGAAAGAAGGGTGCAAGTACAGAATATGCCTGACCAGTACGCTTGTCTTTGCTGCTTTTACAGGGCCTGTTACCAAGAAGGCACATGTATATTTATTGGCAGCAGAAAATTGATTTAGTAGGGCTACTAGAGTCCTTACTTGGTGGTGTCAAAGCTATGTCTGATCAAGTTACACAATGGTAAGAAAATCTAGGTTTTCTGAGGCTAAATGAAAATAACAGAAATCTCCAACTCTTATCTGTAGTTCTTTTGCCAATAAAAAGCAGCTTATGAAGAAATAGTTTTGAATCAGAACAACCGTAACTTTCTCACAATTCCCCTAAAACTAATCACCACCACTCCACAACAGAAAAACAGTAGGTTCTATTAACCAAATTTCACTGAAAATGATAAATAAGAATATGTGTTTGTACATAGGCTTTCTATTAGCCATATTTTTATTTTAAATGTTATTTATTTCCTAATGAATAATATTTCTCATCTTACTGATGGTTAGCTTGAAAAGACTGCAAGCCAAGACTAAAGGGGAGAGAGCTGGTGCATGATTTTTTGTTCACAGATGACTATGAATTCAATGCAGCCTATGAAGCTGAGATGCAACAAATTATGCAGCAATTCTCTGCTGTTTGTGCTAATTTTGGTCCAACAGTTAACACCAAGAAAACACAGGTCCACCATCCAGTACCACACCATCCCTATATGAAACCACTGGTTATAGCAAATGGAGATAGTTTGAATATTGTGGACAAATTCACTCACCTCAACAATATACTTTCCAGGAATGTACATATAGATAATGAAATTAATGCATACATTGCCTAATCTAGCTCAGTGTTTGGGAGACTCAGAAGGAAGAGGTATTAGACTGCCTCCTAAACTGTAAATCTCTTTGTTGTGATGATCTCCTTGTTGTATGGTTGTGAAATCTGGACAGTCTACTAGTGTAATGCCAGAAAATTGAACTACTTCCATTAGAACTGTCTTAGAAAGATTCTGAAGATCACTGGGCAAGATAAGGTTCTGGACACTTAGGCCCTTTTTTGAACTAAACTGCCAAGTGTTCAAACTCTACCACAGAGAACACAACTCAGATGGGATTTTCTAATGCCAAAGGTGTTGTTTTCCTAAAAGACTATTTTACAGAAAACTCATGGAAAGCAGGCATTCACATGGTGACCAGGAAAATCAATACAAAAACACTCTCACATCTCTGTGGAAAATATTGGAATTGATTGTGAGATATGGGAGACACTGGCACATGACCCCACAGGGTGGAATGACCACATCAAAGAAGGTGATAAGGGACAGCCTGTGCAAAAACATGGAATGGAGGAATGTGAAATTAAATGTTTTATTTTTTTTAACCATCATCCTCATTATTACTAGAATTTAAATGTCACTTTAAAGTTGCAAAGTACTTGCTTTACATCCTTGATCTAATTTGATCCTCAAAACAACCATGTTAAGTAAGTGCAATTATCTGCATTTTACAGATGAAGAAACTGAGGCTAGGAGAGGTAAGTGATTTGTTCAGAATCACACAACTAAGTGTCTGAGGCAGTACTTAAACACAAAAATCTCTGGTGGATTCTGTACATACTCACATGTGTGTGCTTACTTCTCCTGACAGAATTAATCAACCACTTAATGAATGAACATTTTACAAATTATTAAATGTGTATAAATATCGGGGATTGTGCTAGATGTTAGGGATGTAGAAATAAAGAATGAAAATATTTCTATTCTCTGTGGGCTTTGAATGTAAACTCCTTGGGAGCATGGACTTTTCCATTTTTGTCTTACCACTAAAGACAACTTTTCCTGAAGCATCCAATCTCATTCAACAAGCTTTCACTGCTTACTATTTACATAGCATAGCCCTAGAAGGTCCTAGAAAATGGGAGGTATTTTATCTTTTGTCTTTGTATCTCCAATTCCTAGCATAGTGCTTATGGATTGACTGATTGATTGAATTGCTTCATTAATATGAACCATAACCAATTATAAGTTTCAGATGTGTGTTCACTATCATGTAATTGGGGAGGGGGAGAGAAATCTTGTTCAAAGATTGATATTAATTGAGCCTAGGGAAGAGAAGCTAGGTGTTGCAGTGGATAGAGCACTATACCTGTAGTCAGGAAAACCAGAATTCAAATCTGGCCTCAGATATTTACTAGTTGTATGACCCTGGGGAAATTATTTGACTTCTATTTAACTCAGTTTCCTCATCTGTAAGATGAATTGGAGAAGGAAATGGCAAACCAATCCAGCATCTTTGTCAAGAAAACCCCAAATGGGGTTATGAAGAGTCAGGTATGACTGAAATGACTGAACAGCAAAGAAAAGAGAAATGGAAAAAGCTTCCAAGCACAGATAACATTAAAGTGATCTTGCAAGGACTTCCAGACAGAAACTCCTCACTCCCACTTCCAATTTACAACTGGTCAATTGGCACAATTATTTCCTTTTGTGCATATTCTAAGTAGGTAGCCTTTTAGTTTGATGATCTTAGCATTTTCCTACAAGGTGATAAAGTATACATAATGACTCTTTGAAATGGCTCGGAAGAAAAAATTCTGTCATCCTATAATCATTTCATTCTTGTTCAGAACATACTATTGTCCTTGAAGGAATTCAAATTTGTAAAACATGCAAAAAAGAGCAAAATGACACTTGTAAAAAGAGACCAATTATTTGTCATAGCATTTATTGTGATGGTAAGTGACAAAGGATTTTTCTCCTTCTTTAAGTGAACCAAACGATATATTTTCCTCAGCAATAAAACTCCCAAACTAGTTAATCCATCAAAATAGACATCTGACAAGGGTGGGTTCACATAATAAATGTTTGATTAATTTGCATGTTTCCAAATTATAACAACAAGAATTTGGAAGTTCATGATTTAATACAATGGTTTTCCTTCATATAAAAATACATTTAGAATTTTCATTTATGTTCTAATTAGATATTCCACAACCATGTCTTAATATTACAAACATCTCAAAAATAATTAAAATAGATATGTGATTTATGAAAATCTGCACATTTCTAATTCATTTCATACTAATTATCATAATGCAATCTTACATTTCTATTAACAGCTTTGTGTTTCCCTCCCATACTCCTTCTCCTCTTTCCCCTTTCTGTTTTACTCTTCTGAACCCTTGGTCCTGTGGTAGTAAACACATTATAAATCTTCGTTAAATATGACAACAAGCTGAAAAGGTTGCAACCAACTGAACTAGACTATGGTGGAAGTTTCCTTTATTTGCCTATCAACCCAAGAGAGATGAAGGGAAGGTGAAAATGATGACAGATGTTCAGACTTTCATTGGGTGAGCAAGTAGCCAAAAGTAACCAGAAGCCATCAATGACATCAAGATGGGCTTAGAAAAATGTGGGAATCATTCTCTCACACATCACATGGGACACTTCATCTCCTGACTGAGCATTTTCACTGGCAATCTCCCATGCCTGGAATGTTCTTCGTGTTCATCTCCATCTCCTAAACTCCCCTGATTTAAGTTTCAGCTAAAGTTCTCCCTTCTGCAAGACCTTTCTCAGTCTTCCCTACCCTTAGTATCTCCCCTCTGAGACTCTTCATAATTTTTCATACATATCATCTTTGTCTCTACTACAAAGAGTGCAACTGTAATGGACTGGTCACATTGTTTAAAAGCTAAATGTATGCTTGCCTAAAAGATTATTTTATGGAGAGCTCATAGAGGACAAGCACTCACATATCAGAAGAAGTTATATAAGGACACACTAAAACTCTCTCTTAACTTTGGAATTGATTGTGTGACACAGGAGACACTGGCACAGGACTGCTCAGCATGGCGTGCCCACATCAGAGAAGATGCTGTGCTCTATAAGCAAAGCAAAAATGAAGTAGCTCAAAAGAAATGCTTAGATGCACAAATTTAGAGAATCCACCCCAAATGTTCACCTGGACTATTTGTGTCTGACCTGTGACAGAGCATTCTAAGCTCATGTTGGTCTGATCAGCCACAGTCAGACACATTGTAGTTTGACTCTAACACAGTGATGCCATTTTGGGTCTTCTTCAAGGATGAAAGACAGCAATCATATTCTTTGCACATATTTTGTACATACATTGCATGCTGTCTCCTCTATTAGACTTTGAACTCCTTGAGGGTAGACTTCTGTTTTTGTTTGGATTTTCCCATTTTTTTGTATCCCCAGAATTTGAAACCATGCCTGGAACATAGTAGGAGCTTAATGAATTCTGTTTGACTGTCTAATTGATGATCAACCTTTGATTTCTATATGAAATTTAAACTATCTCATATTAATACACAACACACACAATGGCAAAGAATGATCTGAACATTTTTTAAAAATTTTCTTTTCTACGAGTACCTTTAACCAAATGATTTCTCAAATAAAAATCTATAAAAAAATCCTTCCAAAAATCAACAACAATTAGAAAATAATAAAACAAGACCACCTCTTTGAATATCTGCTCAGTTTTTCAGAAATTTATTGGTTTGAAGCTAATTTTAAAAAAGTACTTAATTTATCAATATTCATTGCGATATGGGTAACATTCAAACTGCAAAAGACAAAGAACTGGGTAAATTTTCTTTCTAAAACTCTTACTGAGATTCTATGGGGACTGGCATATAATTGAAAACACTTAACAGAAATTTCAGGGAATATTGCCAAGAGGAGAACAAGAGAATCATGTTTCATTTCTAAATGCCAGACAAAAGTCACCTAAAATGATGGTAACAGTGGATAGAAGAAGGAAGCGGTGATGGAGGTGGGGGAGAAGAGGGGAAATATAATTTGCATAGGCTCTTTTTTATCTAAAATTATTTTCCTTCTTTGTTCAATTTGACAATTTAGCAGAGTCTTTTCAGAAATGCCTGACATGCCTTTTAATTAAGCAGCAAGTAGTAAGAAGTGACAGGCAATATATTTCTGGGTGATTAGTGTATATTCTGGGCATGTTGTGTAGGCCAAGGCCAAAGACCAAGTGATTACACTGAGCAAGAAAGAGAGTGAAGGAGAGAGAGATATACACACAAAGAGACAGACAGAGAGACCATGAAAGAGAGAGAGAGAGAGAGAGAGAGAGAGAGAGAGAGAGAGAGACAGAGACAGAGACAGAGACAGAGACAGAGACAGAGACAGAGAGACAGACAGAGAGACAGAGAGACAGACAGAGAGACAAAGACAGAAACAGAGACGAAGACAGAGACGGAGACAGAGACGGAGACAGAAATGGAGAGAGAGATGTAATCCCCAGAAAAGCATTTAGTTCTGCTTAGTGCCTTTATAAGACAAAAAAAAAAAAACCCTGAAAATGAAACAAAACCACAAAGGTGTATTTGTTTCTCAAGAAAAAAAAAAAAATCAGTACCTTAGCTAAAGCTAAATGAGGTAATTAATTCCAAACTCACAGGCACAAAACTTTTTTTGTATCTAAGTGTTTCTACTGTAATTGTGAATCCATTTCTTCAAGGTAGGGACACTTTTATTCACATAGTAGGCATTTAAAATATTTTCTACTTATAGAGAGTCATAACTAACTATTTTGGTACTCATTTAAATTTTTGATTTCATAATGGGAAAGTAGTACAAGAAATCATTAGAGAAAAGTTAGTTGAATGGGAGTAAAGATCGAACACCATAACCAGTTAGCAAAAAGAATAACTTAAAATAGGGAGTTGACGTTTGTTTCTGCATTGCTGAAGTAATGCATGTGGTCAAAATGTTAAATATTGCAAATATCTAAATTCTGTAATATTTTTAAATTATCATTTAAATGTTTTATAGCCTCTAAACTTCATTGTTCTGGAGCAAAACACTAATTGTCTGGTACTAACGACACTGCTATGTAATTGATTGAAATAGAATTAACTCATATCCTTAGAAGTAACTTAGGCATGATGAATGGATTAATATTACCACTCTTTTTCTCATGTTAATTTTTACTAATGAAAAATAAGAAAGTTTAGTATTAAATGGAAGAAAATACATGGCATTTTTCTTTCTATTACATTGCATATCAAAATACCACCAGAAAAGGATATGATTGATTGGTGCAGCTCTTTATTTTAATTGTTTATACTTTAAATGGAACTTTATTTCATCTTTTCAATGGAGAATGCCTATTCCAGCAATAAGGATATATCTGCAATGTAGAAAAAACATGAATTTTTTAGTCTTGCCCCTTAGTTATCTAAGCAGTCTTTTTGAGGAACCTATAGATATTCCTGAAATCATTCGTGGTATTTTGTACCTTTGCTTTGGCTTAGCTATTTATTTACATCTGCCATTTGCAACCTCTTGGAAATGTTTTACCAAGCATGTCAAATAGACATCTCTTCTTTGTTGGTGGCAATAGTGGGGAGCACAAGTAGCAGGTGTGGAGGTAGGTGGGCAGAAAAGGTAACAAGGAATATCTCTTTTTTTGTCTGACTGTGTCCAATAGCAAAGAAACAACTCATCCTCTCTTGTGTTTCTTCTAAACTTGAGGGTCCTGGAAATCCCAGAGTCCAGGGAATTCAAAGAAGTAATAGTTTGATAAGAAGAGTGTCTAAGCTGTAATGTGGGATCAATTAACCAACTATGTGTCAGATACTTTGTTAATTGCTACAGATACAAAGAGAACTCCTGCTCTCTCCTGATCCCAGTCTTTGACTTCAAGGAGCCTACATTCTAATGGGGTAAAGATGGAAGAAAACAAATACATATGTGAGTATGTATAGAATACACACAGGGATTTTTTTTGGTCGAGTTTAGTAGGAGAGCATTAGCTGATGAGAGGATCAGGAAAGGTTTCATGTAGGAAATACACTTGAACTGAGTTTTGAAGAAAACAATGGATACGAAGAAGCAACAGAGGAGAGAGTGCAATTCAGGCATGGGAAGGAATTATATTTGTTGAAAATGGGGTATCTTCCAGCATACTTTAAGATTTCAATGAATCCCTAATCTCATTGATGTGAGTACTTCTACCATGAACATAGATTATAACCCATTCATGGCTTCTCAACCTCTGTAATTCTTTTCATATGCTTCCAAAAACAAAGATGATTCACTTGGAGGCTTTCCTCCAGGCTAGAACTTTTGTTTGTTTGTTTTTCTTAAATGATCTATGGAACCTGTGCATCATTTTCACAGTCATATATGATTCATCACTGAGATGATGGGCCCCAATTGTTGCTAATAATACATTTCCTCAATAATGTATTTTCTGTTATTCCCTGTAATTTATTCCCCATATGTTTCTCTTTTATCTTTTGAATCACCCAAAATTTTCCTTACTTAAGAGATCAGGACATTTCATAATTAATAAATAACATTGCTTTGAAAATAGATGTGTTAAAAAATAAAGATGGGTTTTTATGTCGGGGTATTCATTAGAATCATTGGAAATGTTTACAATTTTCCAAATTCAATATGGCCTTCTGATCACCCACTTGAACTTTGGACCCAATTTATTGTCATGATATTTGTGCTGATAGACTAATTCTATTGAATTAGATTGCCTTAACTAAATTCCATGATTCTTCATCTCCTTGCTGTTTCCTTTGTGGATTTTCAGACAAATCTCTTTTGAATGACTTTGAACATCATTGAAAAATTCCTCACTCCCTGCCCTCAATATTATCAGACCTGATCTAATAGACCTATAATTTCCAAAAAGAAACATTTGCATGGTAAAGAAAGCAGAATAAGAACAAGGTAATACATGTCAGCATTTATTATTATTGATTATGATGAAGATAATAATAGTAATGATACATTGAATTTAATGTTATCAAGGAGTAAACAGTGGCTGAATATATTAAGAGACTTACTGGCATCCTGAAATCAAAACTAAAGGAGAACATATTTAAAACAACTAATTCTGAAGCAACATCATTCATTTTTTTAAGTGAGAGATTCTTCTCTAGTAATGATCCTACCTGTACTTTAAATAAAAGAGTCTTAAACTCAAATAGTTAGGAGAAAATGAGTTAATATTGCATCTTCCTGCAAATCATCATCACTAACATATTGCAAGGTGAAATAGCTTGGAAAAAAGTGTAAGAGAAAAGAGAAGTGGTTGTAAAGTAAAGAGAAAGAATGAATCAAAATGGAATTCTTTTGTTAAAAATGTCTTGAAAACTATGAAGTCTTTTCAAGTATACTTCAGTTCTATAAATTATATTCTGATCACTTTCAAAATAGAAGCAAAATGGGAGAATTTCTTTAGAGTCTGGAGAGGTTTAGTATTACAAATTGTAACCGGTAGTAAGTTTACCACCCTTCTTTCTTCACCCTTTTAAAGCTTCCCTTCCCACCTGTTCAACAGGATAAAAAATATCTTCTCTGTGATTCTTTTCATTTCTTGTTTCTCATGCTTTTGGGCACAGTCAATGCCTTGGGAAAGTCCTTTGTTTTGACCCTCTATTGGAATATAGGATTTTAGAGTATTTTATATGACAGAATAGGCAAGCCCAGAATATGTGGATCAAATCAATGGTGTCATTCCTGGGACTAAGATTGATAGAGCAAGGAAATAGCATAAGCGCGATAGAGCCTATATTATTATTGTCCATAGTTGGAAAAGAACAAGAACAAAGCGTCAAAATGTTAAATGACTTGAAGAGTATAAAGGTTAAATGACTTGCCTTGGTTTGTACAGCTAATCAGTATCAGAAGAAGGATTTGAACAATTATCCCTGTTACTCCAAACCTGGCACTAAGTCTACTATACACTATTTCCTAGAATATTTTGACCATATTACTTAAGGATAATAAGAAGAGCTCTAGCATCTCTAAATCAGGCCTTCTCATCTATTATATAGATAACATTCTCTAACTTCCATTGCTTCAATTATTACCAGACAAATAAAAGAACAGATGATAATAACATGGGATGATCAAAGAAGGCAATGTATGCAAAGTGATTTACAAATTTTAAAATATTAAATAAATTTGAGTTGTCTTTGTTAATGTTGATATTATTGTAATTTATCTTATGTCTATGATGTCAGTCTACTTCATCTCTATAAAAGACCCCTGTGGATTCTCAGAAAGAATCCTCATTCCTGCTTTATCCATCGGACCTAAGGACCATTGAAAGCTTTAGTGACTGAAAAAGCAATTTTCACTATAGTATGAAAGTGTTCCTATGCATAAATTAAACATAGTTGAGGAATGCCACCAATATAGTTATGTTTCCAGGCATATTAAATTTAAGATCAATATAAATTTTTCATTCTGCTTTATGTCAGTGTTTTTTTTTACCTTTTATGATAGCCATCCTCTTTATCCCTTTATCTGTGATTATGGACCTCATTTTAACTTCTTTTTCATTTATCTTTCTCAGGATTCAATCCTCTACTTCTTATCTTTCAGGTTTTGGTCTCTATCATCTTGCTTTGTGAACCATACAGCAATATATATATATTTATATGTATACACATATATTATAAATGTATGTATGTATATATGTGTGTGTATGTATATGTATGTGTGTGTATGTATATGTATGTGTGTGTATGCGTGTGAGCTATGAGTCTTTTGGTCCTTATATCATTTTACGTCTTATTTTTTATCTGAATCCACTTGCATTCAAATCATTGTATTCTTTTACAGAGCCCTCTCTCTGGCTAAACAACCTACTTGGAGACATTCAAATGTATACAGATATCAGTTACAACTAAAAAATACAAAATTTGGAATGCAGAATCTTTTCTAAACCATCTCTCCCAAACTCATAATGTATTTTTGAGGATTAAACTTCTTTGAATTCCTCCAGTTTGGATAGTAATCTTAAAAGAACTCAAACAAAGGGAAGAAAAGCAAATAACCTTAGAGATGGAAGAAACTTTAACACTTATGTGTTCCAAATTCCCACTGAATGCCAAAATAGCTTCTCTAATATTCTGAACAGCTGTTAACACAAATTTTTGTTTAATTATCCCCACCCCTCATCCCTCCAAGTAGGGGCAGGGAAATCACTACATTGAGAGGTATATTATTATTTGAACAACTCATTGCTTGAAAGTTCTTTTTCATAGTGAATTTAAATCTATCAGGTAATAACTTTCAATCACTGATTCTAATTCTACTTTGCAGAACCATGCAAAATAAGTCAAATGTCTCTTCCATATGGCAGTTCTCTAAATATTAGAATACAGCTGTCATATGCCTCCCAGTCAGCTTCCTCCTCTGCATGAAATTTACTCTGTAGATAGCCTTGATTAAATGTGGCACCCAAAATTGAACATAATTCTCCAGATGTGGTATGACAAGGGCAGAGTGTGGTAAAATATTTCCTCCTTTGTTTAGTACATTATATTTCCATTAAAGCAGCCTAGCATTTCATTGGAGAGACAGCATGGTACAATGGATAGAGAGCTATCCTAGGATTTTGGAAGACCTAGGATCAAGTTTTATTTTTGCCGTATATTGTATATGTGATTCAAGGCCAGCTATTCTCCTTCTCTCCTTTTCTTACATATGATGTTCTATATCCTATCACCATTCTTTTGTGCTGGCTGTCACCCATGCCTGGAATAAACTCCACCTCACTTCCATCTTCCTTCAAGATATAGCTTAAGTACAGCCTTCCATATGCAACCTGATTTCCTCAGGTTTTAGTGCCCTCCGTCCTGAAATGCCTTGCACTCAACTCACTTTTAGCTATTTGTATTTATTTTCTTTATATTTATTCTCTGTACAATTACATATGTATTTATTTATTAGAATGCAAATTCATTGTGAATAGAAATTATTTTTTCTTTTAATTTGTGTCCTCAAAACCTAGGATACACTTGACATATAGTAAGCCTTTAATAAAACTCTATTTATAGAATGGTTATATATATCAACTCTTGCAGGCAATTCTTGAGGCAAGGAGGCAGCACAGTGCTAGGTCTGCAGTAAGTATAACCTGAATTTAAATCCAGCCTCAAACACATGCTACCTATGCAATACTGGACAAATCACTTAATTTCTGTCCCAGTTTCTTTTTGTATTATTATTTTATTTGTTTTCAGTGTTCTACAATCACTTCCATATAAGTTAGATTTTTCTCCCTCCCTCCCCCGGTTTTCGTCCTCCTTCCCCAATTCCTCCCTGAGACAGCATACAATTTTATATAGGTTCTACACATACATTTGTATTAAATATATTTTCACCTTAGTCATGTTGCATAGAAGAATTAAAATGAATGGGAAAAAATCATAAAACAAATGAAAATGTAATGCAAAAGAAAATGATCTGCTACATTCTGTGATCAAATTCCACAGTTCTTTCTCTGTATGTGGAAGCATTTTGCCTTAAGAGACCATTGGGAAGTTTTGAAGTCCCTGCATTGCAATGAAGTTCTAAGTCTACCAGAAAAAAATCCTCCCACACTGTGGTTGTTCCTGTGTATAAAGTTCTCCTGGTACTGCTCCTTTTACTCAGCATCAGTTCATATAAAACTTTCCAGATCTCTCTGAAGTCTGCTTGTACATCATTTCTTATAGTACAACTGTACTCCATTACATTCATATACATTCATCAGTTTATTCAGTTATTCCTCAATTGATAGGCATCCCCTTGATTTCCAGTGTTTGGCGATCACAAAAAGTGCTGCTATAAATGTGTTTGTACATGTGGTACCCTTTCCTATTTTTGTGATCTTTTGGGGATACAGTCGTAGAAGCAGTATTGCTGGGTAAAAGGGTAGGCACATTTTTGTAGCCCTTTGGGCATAGTTCCAAATTGCTCTCCAGAATGGTTGGATCAGCTCACAGCTTCACCAACAATGAATTAGTGTTCCAACTCTCCCACATCTTCTCCAACATTTATTATCTTTCTGTTTTGTCATGGTAGCCAATCTGATAGGTGTGATGTGATATCTCAGAATTGTTTTGATTTACATCTCTCCAACCAATAGTGATTTAGAGCATTTTTTCATATGACTATAGATAGCTTTGATTTCTTCATCTGAAAACTGCCTGTTCATATCCCTAGACCATTTATCAATTGGGGAATGATTTGTATTCTTGTACAGTTGGCTCATTTCTCTATATATTTTAGAAATGAGGCATTTATCACAGACATTAGTTGCAAAAATTCTTTCCTGGTTTTCTGCTTCCCTCCTAATCTTGGTTGCATTGGGTTTGTTTGTGCAAAAACTTTTCAATTTAATGTAATCAAAATTATCCATTTTGTATTTCATAATGTTTTCTATCTCTTGTTTAATAAAAAATTCTTCACTTCTCTGTAAATCTGATAAGTACACTATTCCTTGCTCCACTAATTTGTTTATAGTATCAATCTTTATACCTAGATCATGTACCCATTGGGACTTTATTCTTGTGTACAGTGTCAGATATTGATATCTGCCTAGTTTCTGTCACACTGTTATCCTACTTTCCCAGCGATTTTTTGTTGAACACTAAGTTCTTATCCCCAAAGCTGGAGTCCTTGGGTTTATCAAACAATAGATTACTATATTCATTGAATACTGTGTCTTGGGTATCTAACCTATTCCACTGATCTGCCCTTCTGTTTCTTAGCCAAGAGGCTTTGTTAATTGCTGCTTTATAATACAACTTGAGATCTGGTAGGGCTAAGCCACCGTCCCCAGCATTTATTTTCATTAGTTCCTTTGGTATTCTGGACCTTTTGTTCTTCAAGATGAATTTTGATATTATTTGCCCTAATTTCTCCATCTATAAAATGGTGGTAATAATAGCACCTACCTCCCTAGGTTGTTGTGAAGACAAAATCAGGTAATATTTATAAAGTGATTAGCACGGTGCCTGAAGCATAGCAGGTACTGTATAAATATTACTACTGCTACTGCTGTTGTGTCTTCATTCTTTGGGATATGTTTTGGCTAATTAGTCATGTGAAATTTTCCCATTGTGGAATGGGCTTATGAGAATATTTGTTCCAATGACCACTGACCCAGCTAAAGCAGTGTTATGGAGCGCTTTAGAGCTTGGTCAGAAATTAAAAACACCAAGGTCATCCACTGTACCCCAGGCCATCTTCAATCATCTTGACTTCTGTTATGCCACTGGACTTCCATGACTTAGGAAGAGAGAATGAGACTGACAACTTTGTGCAACTTTGCCTCACTTACATCAAATTCACATGCAAGTCATTATACATGATGTCATTGGTCCTCTTTGAAAATGTGCAAATAACAATGATGTTGGCACAAAATTCATAATTAAGAATACTGGAAAATTGATTGGTTGGTAGGAAGGTAGAAATTTTTGCTTGTAACCATTGAGGATACTGGGCTTTATTTTCCTCTGAAAAAGACTATATAAGACTGTATAAATGCAGGCTGAACCTGCATTCTGGGCTCATGTTCCTAAACTGGACCTGTGGCCATGTTATGTTGGTCATACTGACAGGAGTGTCAGAGTAGTATGGCTATTAGGAACCTGGCTATTTGAATGTTTTCCTTTTGTGTCTATATTTCTGTTGCAGTGTGCATCCCTGAAGAGAGTATCCTGGAGTAGATTATACTTTAATATGTCAGAGTTCATAAAATACAGCCTATATCAGAGATAGGACAACAGTCATACTGTGTCACAAGAACAGCTGCAGTTGTATTCTTTTGAGCTCTTTCCCATTTTTTCAGCTATGCCCATGTTGGAACTCATGGTCCAATATCCACGAGGGATAATGAAGCCGTGATATTAAAAACTAGATTTAAACTCATTAAAGAAGCTGAGTATATTTTTCTTTTTGTTTTTGTTGCTTTGTTTTTCTTTCTTTCTTTAACCAACTCTACCCATCTAGGACTCAGTTCTTTCTTAACTAGGCTTATTTTATTCTCTCCAAATGAGTATTATTCTTTAATAGCAAATTTAAGGGGGAAAAGAGGAATTGTTTTATTTTTGTTATCCTTTGTGATTTTTAGTTACAATTAAATTAAAATTAAATATAAATTGACACAAGTCTAACAATACTATTGCTGCAATTTTCTCACTCATATTTATCTTTAATGATAAACTCTTTTCCTTCTTTTGAGCATGTGTTATTGACCTCAGAACTCAGCATAGAACTCTTGGAGTAACCACTGCTTTATTTACATGCTAATCACTTTCCCTGGCCTCAGAGTCTAGTATAGTAACTTGTACATAGTTGGTACGTACTATGTGTTTTTAAAGTTTAAAATGAGAAAGAATTGCAATTATTTTCATGGAAGTGTGAGAAATTCATTTTTAATCACCACTTGAATCATCCTTCCTTTGGCTCATCCAGTCATTTCACCAAAAATGTTTATCTCTGGCAAAGCTTATGAAAGAGCATGCTTGTTTGTTTGTTTGTTTGTTTGTTTGTTTTTCTGAATGATCTTAATGTTTTTCCTCCAGCAGTTAGTAGCATATATATGTTTGTTGGACTCAAGTTGACTCAGGCCCAGTTTGGCCTACTGAAGTACTATGGGAGGGGACACTGAAATAATTCAAGCCTATCTCCCTTTGAATTTCTTAAAGTCTGGCTTCCTTGAGTCCATTTCAAATACAAATCCTAAAATGGCTTGGTCACTTTCTTCTAAGGTTGTTCTTGTTTCCTCTTATCAACTCTTTTGTCTTTGTTGTTCAGAATGCATACCAAAGTAGCCGTTGCCCTCTGTTTTGTGGATTAAATGATCAGCATTTTTTTTAAGGCGTAGGAGACAGGTTCTTAGCAAAAATGATAATTCTATTATGTAAACAGATCTTTATCTTGGTATTATGTCTGTTTTGTAAACTCTGTTGGGGAAAAAGTTAAAGATTCATCATACATACATACATACACACGCACACATATATATACACTTATATATACTTTAATATATTGTCACAGCAATGCCGTTTCTGCTCTATTTTGTTTTTGTCCTCATCTACTCCATCTTCCACCATTATTCTACCTTGAGGTGTTTGGTGTTCCATTGAGGTTTATACCTTGTTTACATATTCTTCAAATCATTCCATCAAATATGTTTTTAATATTGGATGATCATCCATTATTATATTACATTCATGACTCCTATTCTTCCAAGTCTCAGTAATAGTATGAAATTGCATTTACCTGACTTTTTAAAATTTAAGTTCATTTTTATTTGTTATTCACATATTTTATATTGCTTTTAGATTCAGTTCATGCACTATATCTTATCTGAATTTTGAAACACTCTAGCCCTCAGTGTCAGATACAGGGTACATACATAGTATGTGCTTATTAGGTATTTATTGAAAATCTTTCATTAAAATTTCAAGTACTTTTTATGTTATTAGCCATTTTTTCTCTATCATACTTCTTGTCTTCCAACTATATGATTATCTTTTGTTCTGATCTTCAAATTTCAGTGTAAAGTCATCTTAAACAGTGTAACAAATCTCTTAGTGAATATAACCTTCTAGTCATCAGGAGTTATACTGTGGCCCTGATTAGGGGTTCATTATTTTGGCATATTTGGCCCACAGCTCTTTATTTCTGGTGTTAATTGTCAATAAAATCAAATTCTGTTCTAGAATTAAAGCTTTTCAATCAGCTTTTCACTCTCTTAGTCTCCATTCTCTTACAATGTCATATCTGTGACCCTTCATCTTTATACTCTTTCATATAGGGCCAAGGTGAATTTTGGTAACTTGAAGAATAAATGACATAGAGTTAGCAAAGATGAATTAGTAACATTTGAGAGTACTTCCTTAAACACTAAGGATATTTTCATGGGAGACAATTTACTCCTTATGTAACTTGAGGCAAGTCACTTCACTTTTGCGGACTTGAGTTTCCTCATCTCTAAAATTAGGGTGTTGGATTAGATGAAGTCTAATGTTATTTTCCAAAATCAAAATTTATGATCCTATGAATATTTCTTTTCTTTTAATTTAAAAAAGCTTTCTCATTCTGTGTGTGTGTGCGTGTGTGTGTGTGCGTGTGTGTGTGTGTGTGTCTGGGTCTCTGTCTTTCTCTCTCTGTGTGTCTCTCTCTGTCTCTCTGTCTCTGTCCCTCTCTCTCTCCCTCCATCCTTCCCTCCCTCCATCCTCCAAATTGAACAATTTAAAAAAAAAAAAAACTTTTGACCCAACTAACCATACTAGATCCATTTCCCAATAGGAATCAAAGGAAAATGATCTTTAAGTACAGAAATATAAAGCAACTCTTTTGGTCATAGCCAAACACTGAAAACCAAGCAGTTTCCCAACTGTTGGTAAATGGATAAACAAAATATGTATATGTACATGCATGTATAAAATATAACAAATTAGGAAATGGGCAGTTTTGGAGGAAATTAGGATGATTTTTATGATTTAATGCAGAGCACAATGTTAAGAACTAGAACAATTTATACCATGAACGATAAACATCTTGAAAAGACTCTAGAGCTTTGATCAATGTACCGATGAACAAGGCGATCAAAAGAATGAAGATGGAGCAGTAGATTCACTTCAAATATAGAGGTGATGTACTTAAAGGGAACAAAGAGAAATACATTTTCAGATATTGCTAATGAGTAGATTTGTATTGCTAGACCATGTAAATATGTAGTGAGAGATCTCTTTTTAATTTGGTTTTTAATTTGCTTGATGGGAGAAGGGAGTAGTGGGAGGGACAAATTTTTATTAATGCCCCTTACTTGATGAATTAACATAATAGACTAAAAAAAATATCCATGGTACAGCAAATAATTTCACATTGACCATGTCCAAAAAGGCATATATGTATATACATATATACCTATATACCTATATATGTATAAGAATACCTGGTCATTGGATCCAGATGACTCAGGAGTAGAAGGTGAGGCTGGTGACCTTGCACAGCCTTCCCTCACTCAAAACAAAGTCAAATGCAAGCCATGTCATCATTTCTCTGATGTCATGGTGTTTTTTGAAAATGAAGGATGAACACAACAATATATGCATATGTATGTGCATATATATATATGTGTGTATGTGTGTATACATACACACATATATACATACACACATATACATACATATTATAGATAGATAGATAGATAGATAGTGTGTGTGTGTGTGTGTGTGTGTGTGTGTGTGTGTATTCCCTCTAAATATCCTATTACTGAAAAAAAATCTCATGAGTTACAAATATCATCTTTCCATGCAGGAATGTAAACAGTTCAAATTTAATAAATTCATTATGGCTTCTCTTTCCTGTTTACCTTTTTATGTTTCTCTTGATTCTTGTATTTCAAAGTTAAATTTTCTATTCAGCTCTGATCTTTTCAATAAGAATACTTGGAAGTGCTCTATTTTTTTGAAATTCCATTTTTTTTCCCTGAAGTATTATATTCATTTTTGCTGAGTAGGTAATTCTTAGTTTTAGTCCTACCTCCTTTAACCTCTGGAATATTGTATTCCAAGTCCTCTGATCCCTTAGTGTAGAAGTTGCTAAATCCTGTGTTATCTTGATTGTATTTCCACAATACTTGAATTGTTTCTTTCAGGCTGCTTATCATATGTTCCCCTTGACCTGGAAGCTCTGGAATTTGACTACAATATTCCTGGGAGTTTCCTTTTGGGAGTCTCTTTCAAGAGGTGATTGGTGAATTCTTTGTATTTCTATTTTACCCTCTGGATCTAGAATATCAGGGCAGTTTTCTTTGATAATTTCTTGGAAGATAAAGTATAGGCTCTTTTTCATCATGGTTTTTAGATAGACCAATAATTTTTAAATTATCTCTTTCAGATGTTTTTTCCAGATCGATTGTTTTTCCAATGAGATATTTCACATTGTCTTCTACTTTTTCAGTCTTTTGATTTTGTTTTATAATTTCCTGATTTCTCAAAGAGCTATTTGCTTCCATTTGTTCCATTTAATTTGGAAGGAATTATTTTCTTGAGTGACCTTTTGTAACTCTTTTTCCATTTCCTGGGTCTGGGCCTGAGGTTGGGGCCTGACTATGCCACCCTCTCACCCAGGTGAAAGAACTTTCTCACTGACCTTTGAAGCTGTCTTTGGCATTTGTGGAGTGAGAAATCTAGAAACTGCAGCAGCTTCCCATGATTCAACACCCTGAAGACTTCTCCAGTCCCAGTCTCATCTCTGCTGGTGCAGCCCATGCAGGGCTGTACTCTGGTCCAAGGCCAGTGCAATGCAGCCTTCTTGTTAGTCTTCCAGGTCTTGGACTGGAAATCTGTTTCACTCTGTCATTTTGTGGCTTCTGCTACTCTAGAATTTGTTTAGAGTCATTTTTTACAGGTATTTTAACAGCTTCAAAGGGAAAGCTTATGCAGGTCCATGCTTCTACTCCACCACCTTGGCTCCACCCCACTCAACTTATTAACTTTGTTGGGAATAGTTTCAAATTGTTTCTTTGAGAAAGACTCAGCCAATTTATATTTCCAGCTATAATGCATTAGTATTTTTATTTTCCCATAGTCACTCCAATATTTCTCGTATTCCCTCTTTTCACTTTTTGTTCCCCTGTTTTATATACTGATAGCTTCCATATGTTGCACAATCCTTACTTTGGTTCATTAGTATTTTAACTCTTTCTCTTTTGGCTAGTTGTAGTAATTTTTCTTTGATCTTGATTTTAGCTATGAAAATTCTAGTTTTTTGGGGGGAGAGGGGTTTCTTTCCTGGGATGAGCCATAGATTCTTTCCATTTTCACTTTATTTTCTGTCTAAAAATTTTGGAAAGTTTTTATTAGAAATTCTTGGAATAAGGAATCCAACATTTTGATGTTTTTGCTGCTGTTCATGATTTTCAGATAAATTATTAATTCTTGGATTGGATTCTCTTTACTCTCAAGTGTGTGATACATATAATTTGTATACACTTAATTCTTAAGTTAGCTCTCCTTGACATATTTTTTTATGTATTATTTAAATTTTCTTATGTTTTGTGTTATTTTGCTTTTTAGGTTCTTCTACTTTTCACAATACTCATTTCTTGGGTTAGGCTTTCCATCATTTGTTCCAAGTTGTCAATTTTTCCTTGTCATTCTTTCTTCCCTTTCCTCTTTCCCCTTCCTTTATTCCTGTCTTGTTTCATTTCTTTCAGACACTCTGTGAGCTGAATTCTAACTTTTTCATTTAGACATTTTTGTCTTAGGTAATACCTTCTTCCCAAAAATATACTCTCAGTGTAGAAGATAAATGCTTTAATGCCACTATCCAGTCTTTGTGAATATCAGTTTGTTATAGGAATTTGTGTTTTTTTAAGGTTATTGCAACTGACTCTAGTCTCTTGTCCTGTCTGCTCTTGCAATTCATTTGTAATGTGAGCTCGACAGACAACACTATACTTTTCAAGTGACATAGGAAGAAAAAAAAATAAAAAATAACCAAATAATATTCTATTTCAAAGAACTCACAGGCAGTCATATAATTCTCACAAACAGTTAATAAGAACAAAAAAAAAATTTAACACTATAGTAGGTTGTAGTTTCAAATATAAGTCCTCCTATTACACATTTCAACCTCAGAGAACTATCAATACTAGTGTATTGGATAGATATTGCTGCCTTCAATATCATGATTCTCTTGGAATTCTCATCTCCTAAGGGAAATTGATAAATTGTTCTAGGCTAGTGTTATGGTTCCTGGTCTACTCTGGTGTGTCAGTTTGGCCAGAAACAAATGTCACAACCTAGTTATCCAATGTCCTTCTTTGCCAGAGTAGACAAGAAAAAGAGAGAGACAGAGACAGAGATAGACAGACAGATGCACACACATACACAGAGACAGAGACAGAGAAAGAAAATATCTAGATAACAGACAAACTGCAAAGAGCACGCCTGAGCAGATGTCAGATAACAAGTGGGTATCACTAAATGCTCTCATAGCATGTAAGGGGCTTTGACTTGACCAAAAAAATCATTGAAACATTGAAAAATTGGCCTGGTCCCAGAAAGTATTTTCTATTAAAGTGACTACAGTTGGCAGGTTTCTGGGCATTTGATCTCCTTGAAGGTGTGTCAAGCTACAAAGAATAGGTATTCTGACTCAATGTGCTTTGTAGTCAATAGCAAAGGTGCCTTTCATAGTGGCCTGTTTACTAAAATAATTCTGGATAATCCAATAAAGACAGTGTTCAAAGATCAGCAGATGTACAAACTTCCTGCCTTTGAAGACAGATGTGACAGTTACCCCATTATGAAGGTTGAGAAATTATAGGTGAAAGGCATCAACAGGCAATGTCCTAGCCCTTGTTCTTGGAGACTGTGGTATTTATGCTGGCCAAAGCATTTCTTAGTCTGGATATTCCATGTGGTTTACATCAGATTTGGATTGGGATAGGGACAGGACCTGTTATTTCATTGGTATAGGAGACTCTCGGGTGATGAAAATCTCTCTTCCAATAAAAGATGATAAAGTCTTAGAAAGTTTCCTAGTACATTGAGAGGAAAAGTGACTTCCCCACTTTCACATAGATAGTAGGTCACAAAGGTGGAACTTAAACCCAGTTTGAGAACTACTTCCTATACACTATGAAATATTGTTTCTAGCTTATTGCAGAATGACAAATATGTTACAAAGCCCTCCCTCAAAATTCTCCCATATCCTTAAGAGAACCTAAGGTATCTAGGCTCTTTGCCATTGAATTCAGTCCTGATTAATGGTATTCCCTTCATTTTAAGGAGTCCACTGCACCCTAGTTCCATTTATCCACTTAACTTTCAGATTCACTTTTAGAAAGAAAGATTTACTTCAAAGCTACAGCAACAGCAAACATAAAAGCATCTCTCCTAACACCTGGGGACCATAATCCCTCCTGCACCATTTCATCTCTGGGGAGGGGAAGAGGATTAGTTTCACAGTTTATCTTATTTCCTATATAGCAATATCCCACCAAGTTGCAAGTCCAAAGCCCTGCCTGGGCTTGCTTCCAAGGCATCCTGACTTCTCTTGGACTGGTTGGTTGCACGTTCTTCCTGGAATCTTAACTTCAAAGTCACCATGGCTTGATTCTGGGTCCAGTAGAGATTCTACTGCCTGCACCAAGAACTGAAAAGGACACAGGAAACAAATGTAAACATTTCTGGGGACCAAAGGCTGAAAAAAAGAGTGACAGAAAGCACCTCCTTCCCCCCAGTCTATTCATGGCACCCATGTTGTGGATGAATGTGATCTTTTCACTCTCTGGATACTGTGGAAAAAGAGGAGAGGGGAAGAGAGGGGAGAAAAAGGGAGAGGAGAGAAGAGAGGAGAGGAGAACAAAGGGAAGGGGAAAGGAAAGGAGGAAAAATGGAGAGGGGAAGAGAATCAGTGTACCTTGGTTAAAATTATTCCTCCAACATATATTTTGTCTGCCTCACCCTCCTGGACAAGTAAGTCCTTTAACCTCTCAGTACTCTAGGCAAATTTTTAAAACTATAATTGACAAAGAAATTGTTGACCTGCATTGGTTGATGGAGTTTCCTCACAGACACACAAACACATACACATAAATATATATATATGTATGTATGTATGTATGTATATTATGGAATATATTACATAGATAGATAAATGGACATAGATAATTATAATATAATTATCACACATATTTATGCATATAAATCATGATGTAAAAATTGTATTATAGATATGGATATTGCCATGAGGTATCCAAAAATGAAATGAACTGTGTAAGGAGGTAGCACAGATTTCCCTTACACACCAGATGGTCACTTGTTGGGAGTGTTGTAGAGGGAATATATTTTCCAGTATAGATTGAATTTAATGCTACTAGGGTCCCTCGACTCTGAAATGCTATAATCCTATAATTCCATGATTCTTATTTTTGTTAAATACTAGATTAATTTAAAAATAGGAATTTAACATAGTGAAATAATAAATTGACAACTTGGAGCAAAATTTTTCTGTTTTGTATGTTTTTTATTGTATTATTTTTAAAGATCCTGTTCAGTAGAGTCCCTCCATAGTTTAAGATAGGGTTAAATCAGGTGCTATCTTATCAATTATTCAGTGTAAACATTATGGTTTTTTTTTTTCTGTGAATGCACACACAGGACCCAGGTCTTGTCAGGTCCTGATTATTATAAATAACAAATCACCTAGAATGGGAACATGTATTCATATTAGCACTATCAAAAATTATAATTACTTAAAATATGGTAGCTTGTTCTTGATCAATGGAAATAATGCAGTTCAAATTGAAATAGTGTGGTTAGTTTATGGGATTAATCATTTTCACTGATTAGGACCTGATTGTTCTGTTGACTGGCACTATTGAAAACAGACCCATCATAATAGAAATGGGGGCAGCTAGATTGCACCGTGGATAAAGCACCAGGCCTAGCGACAGGAAGACCTAAATTTAAACCTGGTCTCAGATACTTACCAGCTGTGTGACCCTTGGTAAGTCACCCCTGTTTGCCTCAACTTCTTCATCTGTAAAATGACCTGGAGAAGAAAATGGCAACAACTCTAGGATCTTTACCAAGAGAACCCCAAATGAAGTCACAAAGAATCAGACATGACTGAAATGAACAGATAATATAAATGCCCTTATCTTTCAAATGTATGTGATGTCACTTGGTGGTCTTCATACTTTTCCTCTTTTTGCTACATTATTTAGAAAAAAATAAGCATACTCTAAAACTCTCCAAAAATTGCATTTGTATTTGAAGATTATGTAAGTATCTTTTTATGATCAATATTGCTAATTAGGAACTTTGTTTTCTCCTCACTGATCTAAATAATGTTTGCTATCTAAAGATGCAAATTTTTACAGTGGTCTTCATTTTCCTCAACTCTCTCATTAAATGTTCATATTATTCCTTAATTTATTCTTGTTTAGTCTTTTTTTTTTTTCCATTTCAGTCTCTGTACTAATACTTTCATGGAATGCTATTTTTTCTAGAGGATAATAGGAATAGAAGGCATCTGGAAAGGCCATTACCTCCTCCCCCACCACTTTCAAGCAGACCACACATAAATCATGCCAGACATTTTCTTCATCAGGATTCTGTTTCCATTTGTCTCTCCTCTGGCCTAAGGAAAAGCATTATGCTACAGGTGGGCAGAATCAGCATGAATAGCATTACTCCATGTTTCTGGAAAATGTTTAGTGGACAAAATTGGCCTCTTCATATCGCAAATTTCATAGATTTCATCTCACCTGGAGAATTTAATTATTTCCCGTGCCAGTGTTTGAAATTTTCAAAAGGAAATAGTTCTTAACAAACCATTTATGTTGAGATTTTAGAATAAATTAGAAAACTTTCTTTCTCATGAAGTCATTTGTATTATTAGTATTATTTTTTTTTTAGTTTGCTCTAAGAAACAGGAGTGGAAGAAAAGAAGATTATGGGGTTTTGAACCTACTTGAAATTAGACTTGACCTCTACTATAGTTGTAATCTGGCATTCTGCCAATTGTGTCAACTGCCCATCTCCTTTTATCATTATAGAACTGTAGGGTTGCTCTTCTGGACAGGTAGAATAGATGAGGTAAATAGATACACCTGAGAAAACTTTTTGTCATAAAATTTATCCTACAAGATGCCTAAAATTCTACCTTTCACAATGAATTTGAGATAAGCTTTCCCTTTACTCCTTTGCCTGGAATACTTCATTTTAGTACAATAGGAACTCAATAAATAAATGCCCAGTGAATTAACTTACTAAAGCCGATGTTTTAGCAAGTTGAATCCCTCTTTTATAGAGTAAATTACTTTGAACAACAGTCCCAAAGACACAGACATGCATACATTCCTTAAAACAAGTAGACCTCTTTCAGTACCTCTTTGGGAATGCCATTGGGCTAACATTATTAGGTAGGCCGTTTGCTACAAACTCCACCTATGAAGATGTGAAAATGAATAATTGTGTGCTTGTGAGAGACAGAGACGAAGAGAGTCAAAGAGAGACAGAGAGAAGACAGAGACACAGAAAAAGATAGGGAGAATATTTTTTGACTAGTTAGCAGTATTCTCAGGTAATCTGTTAGTGATCTTTAAAACAAAACTAAATCAAAGAAAAACTAAACAAAGAAACACAATTTCTCCCTTACTCTTAGCCTACTCTTACAGTACATCTGAGGGAATGAAGCAAAAGTTCATGTTCTAGATTCCAAGTTCTATGATTGATTTGCTAGCTATCCATTTCATTTTTTTGGAGCGGGTAGCAAGGAGGAGTGTGTGCTTAGGACTGTTCAAGGGACAGGCCAGTTTCAAATTGAATCGCTATTGCTGTTCAGCAACAGAAAACTGCCTTCTTAATCTAGTAAAATTGTCCATTGCTGCTATCTTTTCCAAGAATCATTGATCAGTTAGGACCAGGGCTTGAATAGAGAGAAGAGACTTCTGACTCTGCCACCTTTCTAAATAGCCTGGGTTCTGAGGTGCAAAGATGCTGATAGCAGACAGCTTCTGACCTCTTATTTAGCACTAAAATGTAGAATATTCTCTCAGATTTTGAATGTTCTACAATAAGAACTATTTATAAAAGGAGCCTTAAAAGGAGGGAAGCAGGCAAACCTTTGTAATTGCCAGTATAAGATTGGACATTTATAATAGATTCACAGTGTTTTAAATGTTTCCAAGCACTTTCTTTACAATGATTATGGGAGCTGGTTAGTGCATTCATTCTTATCTCTATTTTATGTGACAAATCTGAGACTCGGAGTCAACAATGCTTTAACCATGATGAAACAAGCTAGGACATGACTGTAGAGCGAGGGCTTACACTCAGATCTGCCTTCCAGGTCAATGCTCTTTTCCCCTCCGCCATGGTCCATCACAACAGTAATTACTATAGAGACAAATACTATATTAAGAATCGTGTTGATAACATCATAAACCAAGCAACACCTCAATGAAAGAAAGCAATGGTGCTTTGCAAAAAATAGTAACCTCCACACTAGTGACACCACATTAAATAGAATCTATTGGGAAATGAAAATATAAATTATAACATCCCCCAGATACTCATTAATATTTTCCTTCCATTCAGAAGTCCCTTTTTATGAAAAGGAGAGGTCATCTCTGTGTGAAAGAAAAATGTGGAATTATAAAATGAGATAGGAATCTATCTTGTTTTTTATTTGTGTATCTATTTTCTTTTTTGCAATAAACTATCTAGGGCATAGCTGGTGGGAATGAAAGCTTTTTTTTTTTTTTATGAGATTCCGTAATGTGATTTACTTTTTAGATGTTTCATAGGAGAAAAGTGTTGCTTACTATCTTCTGTAAAAGCTGAATCTACTCTCTCCTCCCTAGTACATAGTGCAAGGTTTCTTGCCTTTTTCTTCAAGGTAGAGGTGACAACACACACACACAGAAAACACACACAACCACATACACACGTTCACACACACAAAAAACTTGACACAGGCCCAGTTAGCACCTGCCTGTGACAATGAGGCTAATAATGTGGGTTCCCTTTTAAAATTCCATTCTATATGGAATTCTGGGTGTGCAGACCTTTTCTCATCATTGCCCATGAATCTCAAAGCTACAGGGCAGATCTGGTATTTGCTACTGAACATGCAGGGCATGGAGCACCAAAGGGTAGTTTTTTTAAAAAGTTAAAAAAAAAGTTAGTCAAGGTGCTAAGACTGCCCAGACTGGGGATTTTCCACAGGAACTAGTAGGGGGAGCTTGAACGTTTTCTAAGGGGTAGAGTTAGTTCTTACAGTTCTTTCATTAATGTTTAGCTATAGAAAATTCCATCAATGCAAAGAGAAACTTTCTGTTCTTCAAGTGCATCTAAACCCACATCTAAAGAAAACAACAATTACCCTTCTTCGTTTTGATGTTTCCCAGTGCATGCTTTGAGGAAAATTAGAAGCTGCTCAGCAGTTGAAGCCTATGGGATGATCTTTAATTATTAAGAAATATTGTGTATGTCAGGAATCTGCAGGGAACCTTCCCACGTTTGGGAAATCTTGAGGAAGGAGAAAAGTTAGGGCTTCAATAGATTAGATTCTGAAAGATTCAAAGTAGGGACTCTACAGTTGTCCCTGCTTTTTAAAAGTCAAGCAAGAACACTGATTGGAATACCACCCAAAGTATTGTTTAGCTTGAGAATAGGAAGAGACCTTACAGGTTACATGATGAATAGATAGCTAGCATTTCTATAATGCTTTGTTTGCCAAGTACTCTCTATATATTAACTTCTTTGAATCTGTAAACAGTTCTAGGAGCATTCGAATGTGCTTGGTGTTTTTCTACAGGTGCTACTTCCAGGGCAGGGAAGTGGGTTGTATTATGCAACACAGACTAGATACTCCTCAATATGGCACAAAATATCATTTTGATTAATTTTTCGATGAAATGTTCAGATAATCAAGTCTCCAAAATTAACTTGAATCTGCATAGATTTAATCTTCAAATTCATATCCTAGTGTTTTTTGTAGAACAAGCTCAAATGTCAGGCTCTTAAAGAGAAGCTTTCCAAGCCATCCATGCTTCCCTAAACACCTACAGCACTTAACTCCTTCCCTTCCCTCCCCTCCTCTTCCCTCCCTTCCCCTCCCCTCCTCTCTCTTCCCTTCTCTTCCCTTCCCTTTCCTTTCCTTCCTTCTTTCTTGTCTCCCCTAAAACCTTAGACCCCATGCACTCTGAAGCACAAACATCGTGCTTGAACAAAGAAAGATCCCTGTCCAACCTCCACTCAGTGACTGGTTTGGGACCCTCTTGGCATACAGTGATTGTCAGTAGTGACAGTTTCTCTTAGAAACAACAACCCTGAGGGCTCCTGCCCCTCCCAGCATGATTATTTTTTCTATTTATTTATTTTTTTCTTTTCTATAAGTGCCATCCCCCTGACTACTTTTTAAATAGGCCTATTCACTGAATGGGTATTATCTTACTTTAAGTGAATACCTGAAAAGGCCTTAGCCTGAAAGGTCAAGGTCTCCCATTGCATCCTGGGCCATCTCCAGTCACCCTGACAAATATCTGGTTACTGGATCTAGATGACTCAGAAGGAGAAAGTGAGGCTGATGACCTTGCACAGCCCTCCCTCACTCAAAACCAAGTCAAGTACAAATCATGTCATCATTTCTCTGATGTCATGATCCTCTTAAAAAATGAAGGACCAACACAACAATAGCACTTAACACTTACACTTAACTACATTTAACTATATAACTTAACACTTAACTACACTATGATTCAATCCCTGGCACTGTTTCTTTTTATCTTTTCATGTGCTTAGATTTTTTCTCTCTACTTCCTACCAGAACTCAAGTTCTAATCCCCTTGGAACTAGACTCCAAAGAATGTCCTCATCTTAAGTGCACCACACAACTTTCTGACCTTCCTGTTATGATGTTTAAAAAGCCAAGAGACATAATTTCTGGGTAATTAATTATTTTGTTAATAATTTGTGAATTTTATTAATAAAACAAATGGTCATTTGGTTGTCTCTCTCTTGGACCAAAGCCAGATTATGGTGGTGGGCTTATAGTTTATATGCCCTTGGAAGACTGGATGTATCTGAGGGTAACAGTCAACTACAATTGGTTAATAATTAACAAGTAGAAAGAATATCACAATGAGAGATGGAACCATTCTAATAAAGAGCTCAGGGAATTCGACTTTAAGTCATTTACTCCCAGCCTTGGGAAATCTAAGTAAAGAATTTATCCCCACCAAAATTTTAGTAGAACACAATGGGTAGTACTTTGCTTAGAAAACTTGGTCTAGGTGGGGGAAATTTTTGGCAGATGTCAATAATGTCCTTCAAAGCCTGGGCTTTGAACAAGGAAATAGGACAGGGAAAAGCCTGGATCTCCCCCATAAATGCTTATCAATCATCATTTCTCTCACCATTAATCTCCATAGGAAGCCATTAAATTGCAAGAACATTTCTTCCACGTTTACATTTGTAACATCTCTTAAATACAACCCCTTCTCTCCTCTGACACTGACGCTACTCAACTGCAGGCCCTCATCATATTACACTTAGACTATTTTTAAAAATTGCTGGTGGGTCTGATGGGGCCCAAGCTGAGACCTTTGCCCTTTATCCTAAAAGAATTTAGGTCCCATTTGTCCACAGGCATGGAAAACCCCACCTTGAACTCTCCTTGAAATCCCCCATTTGATCTGATGTTCCCTTGAGACTATAAGCCTTTTCTTATTACTATGCCCAATTCTTTGTAACCCTTAACCTAAATCAACCACCCAATGTTGTCTACATATCACCCTCAGCTACTTCCCACTCTTAATCCTGTCTAAACCCCATTCTCTTGGTTCCTGGATTCCTACCTCTAGTCACCCCAGTCTACTGGCCACTCCCATCAAGATCCTCCCTAAAACTCTCCTCCAATCACCCAAGATTACTTAAATCAACTGTAGATCCCTCCCACAGTCTTACTGTATATAAGCTATCTTGACCTCAATTAAGGTGCTCAGATTCAATCTGACCCACTTGCATTAGTAATACAGTTGTTCAGATTCCTTAAAGTCTGGCCAGTGTGGTAGATCTTTAATAAGTCTTGTTTTTCTTTGACTGAAAGAATGCTTGGGTCAAATTCACTGGCAGGAACCACATGTCACTATTTTGGGGTCCCAACACTCCTAAACTTCAACAGATCTGACTTCCTCAAGGGTCTCCCTTCCAATCTGTCCTCCATTCAGATGCCAAAGTGATTTTCCTAGAGCATAGCTCTGATCAAGTTACCCTGTCCCTTCCCCACCCCACTCCCAGCATTTAATTTTCAGTAAACTCCAGGAGCTACCAATGCCAGACACAGCATGTTCTGTTTCTTATTCAAAGCACTTTACACTCTAGTCCCCTCATTACCTTTCCAGTCTTCTTACACCTTACTTCCTATACCATACTCTTCATATTCAGTTACTCTGTCCTCCAGGCTGCTCCATGATCAAGACAGTCCATTTCAACTCTAGGTATTTTCTTCCCCTCCCCCATGCCTAAAATGCTTTCCTTCCTTGTTTCTAGCTACTGGCTTCCCTGACTTCCTTTAAGTCCCAACTCAAATTCTACCTTCTAAACAAAATCTTTCTCAAGCCCTATTATTACTAGGGCCTTTCCTCTTTTAATTACTATATTTTTATCTTGTATTTAACTTGTTTACACATATTTCTTTGCTTGAAGGCAAACTGGGCCAAATTTTGCCTCAAGTTTTACCTGGCCTTTAATTAATTAATGGCTACTGCCTCAGACAAACTGAGACCTGGGAAAGACCTCAGCTTAAAAATGTCAACATCTCCCATTGCATCTGTAGTCATCACCAATTTTCTTGACCCACGTCTTGCCACTGGACTCCCATGACTCTGGAGAATTGAGACTGATGACTTTGTAAATCTCTGCCTCACTTAAATCCAATTAAATTGCAAATAAAGGTATCACCCTCCCGATGTCATTCGTCCTCTTCAAGAATGAAGGATGAAAAACAATTTGTCTCCCTCATTAGACTGCAAACTCCTTGAGAACAGGGAATTTCTTTGGCCTCATTTTGGATGCCCAATAATTAACACAGCCCCTGATACATGGAAGGCTTTTAATAAATGTTTATTTGTAACTAACTGTTGCCCTTTATAGTTCTAGCTCTGAAAAGAGTAATCAAATCAGCACTGCCATTCCTGGAAACCACGTGTCAATCATTTGTCCTTTGCACTCGATATTCCCCCAGTTAGCCTTGTCTAAAAGATGCATCGTTGATTACAGTCTTCTGTATGTGTCATCTTCTTTTAGAATATAAGCTTCTTGAAAACAGACACTATTATGCATGCATTTGTATCCCAAAGCTTGGCACAGTGCCTTCAATATAGTAAGAATTTAGTAAATATTTTCATTCATTTATCCAACTACAAACTTCATCATGATGCTGATTATATTTTGAAGCAGTGTCTTTTAGCCTTCAGCAGCTAGGTCGTGCAGTGGATAGAGTCCTGTGACTGGAGTCAAAAAGACCCATCTTCCTAAATACAAATGGGGCCTTAAATACTTATTCTTTTGTGTGACTTTGGGCAAATCACTTAACCATATTTGCCTCAGTTTTCTCATCTATAAAGTGAGCTGGAGAAAGAAATGGCAAACCACTCCATTTGCTTAGAAAAGCCCAAATGGGGTTATGAAGAGTTGGTCATGACGGAAAAACAACTAAACTTCAATCTCTCTCTTTGTGCATGTGTGTGCGCATATGTATATACACATGTATTTACATATATACACATATACACTTATTTACACATATGTATACATGTATACATGCACACATAAGTACATATACATACATAAATGTGGTTAGGTATGTATACATATGTGTGTATAACGCAGCACGATATGTATATATATATGTTTGTGTATGTGTGTTTGTGAGTCTTGTACTTTCTATTACAGTTCTAGCTGCTTAAAGTATAATTTCTACTTCAATAAACCCTCACATTTTACTTAACAGAATGCTCTGCATGGACTGAACTGAACAACAACTGGAACAAATAGTCACTTGATGACTGAAAGAAGACTAGGAAAAGAAATGAATCCATAAATATTGAACGTTTCTTTCTCTTCTCAGCAAAATCACAAATTGTCTTAGGTAAGAAGTAGAAGTCATTATATGTGGTGAGTCCTTGTAAATGAATACAAAGGAAGGTGTAGCCATAAATGAAAGGTGGAAACTCTATTTACTTATAAACTTCAGAGAAACCTATTTAACATAAGCCCAGGGGAGGTTAGTTATTTAGCTGGGCATCCTTCAAAGAGTAAGTCAGATAAAACCTAAGGCTTTCCAGACATTAACCATTAAATCCATCTGTGGGAGGTTATCCATTTAGCCTTAAAGTCTTAGTTCAATTGGCTTAGGATCAGATACATCTCAGAAATGTTGAAAGTTTCTAGTCCCACCGCATATATAGGTGGCATTTCCATGACTTCTTTCCTAGATTACCTTCAAAGACTAGACATACATTAAGGTTATTTTAATAGCATTTTATTTTTTTTCCAATTACATGTGAAAACTTTTTATTTTCATTTTTTCTCTCCCCTCTCTCCACCTTAAAAAGTATATATGTTATATATGTGAAATCAATATATTAAGATTATTTAACATTATGTAACAAAAAGCTTAAAACAAAGCTAATGTGATACATAATATATTTATATTAAAACAAATATGATATCAAATGCATACATACGTACAAACATACGTGTGTGTATATATAACCACTTTGTAATAAAGTATTTGGATATAAATAGTAACCTGTTCACATATATGACTGCAATTTATGTTACTTTTTAACAATCAAATCATTTTTCCCATTTTTTCTTATTACTTTGTTAATTTTGCAGTATCTCAAAACAGAGGTTGTCACAGGCATTTATTCAAAATAGTTTTGAAACAAATGTTTATTGACTACCGAAAGTTTCACTTAATTCTATACACAATTTAATCCTCATCATTTGTACATTGCCACACACATACATTAAAGCATAGTAGAATAGAATTCAAGTTGACTCTTGACCTTCTATGCCACAAGGCCAGAGGTCCCTGTGCCTCTAATGCCCTACTCACCTGTACTGGAACAAGAAGGATATTTCACATATACATATATTCTATACACGCAGTCATGAACATATGAGTGTGTGTATGTATGTGTGTATATATGTATGTATATAAGTATGTACGTATGCATGTGTATGAAGCTCAAGCTCCTTCAAGATGGTGACTGCCACACTTGGATGTAGTTATCTCCTAGTGCTTGGTAGAGAGTCTGATACATAGTAACAATTTAATGAATATTATGTATGTATGTCTATATAGCATCATATTAAATATGCATGAGTATACATACATATATGAAAGCATGGGTGTACATACATATGTATATATATACACACCCATACAGTGCTATCTTCTCATGAGGTTCACAGGTGGCATGGATAGATATGATCTGAAATTCAGCCTACCTTTGCGAATCCTCAGAGCACTTTGCCTTGCTGTGACTTGGGACAGGCAGAGTCCAGCCTTAGCGATCTCTATTCCAGTGTCCAAAAGCAGTATTAGGCTAGAATATAGCTGTAAATCACCTCTTAAATATCTCTAGGTTAAGGATTTGAGTCTGAATGGAAAGTAAGTATCATGTTCTTCACTTAAACTCACTTCCCTCCAAATTCTGCTTACACAAAAAAAGATCCTAAAAACTAATCGTTTTATCAAAGAAAGAAAACAGAAGTGCAGAAGTTATAAAGATCCAAATATACCCTCAAAATACATGCATGAATGAGCTTTTCAACTAGTAGAAAGATAATATCTCATTCCAAGCAAGGAGAGAAGGAACTATCTTAACAAGGGATAAAATATCTGTGAAGGTAGGTACAAGAAGTCAAGGGAATTTCAACACCTCTGGGGATCCAATCTACCTTTCAATATTCAGTCATTTATGTATATCTCTACTTTAATTTCCTTCAAAGGATGCATTCTCCAATTAAGTCTCTGCTCCACTCAAACATCAACAGCTCATCATTCTCTCAACCAATTAAGACATATCCCTTCATATATGCACAGTAGATTATCCTTGAGGAAAGCTGCTCCAAGAGTGGGCAGATGCTCAAATTACATAGTTACAAATTCCACCAAAAAGTATCCATACGTGGAACACGGTACAGAACAAAGAATGATAGATAGTATTGACAAAGCTGATTAGTTAGTATTGTGATTTTAACATTTCTGGCCATCAGTTTCCTTCTTTTTAAAATGGTGATCATAAAATCTGTTCCATCCAATTCATCAGGCTAGTAGTTACAAGGATTAAATGAGGTTTTGCATGCAAATACATTTAAAGGAGTGAAAAATGCTTGATAAATGTTACTTGTGTCTATATACATAAATTCGCATGTATCTATATAGATGCACATAAGTATATACGTGTATATATTTTTCTATTTTCACTATGCACAGATGTTTCCAATTGCTGCCCAAACGTCAAGGCTAAAGTCTAGTTCAGTGTCCTTCATTTAATTTCTGTTGACTCCTGTAAAAAGTAATCTTATTTCCTTTCTGAGTTGGTTCCACACAGAAATAAGTTTTCACGTATTTATATCTTTGGGTCTAAGCCATTCCCTTGTGATATAGGCAATATCTATTATAATGTCTGGAAAATTGCTTGACATATAGAAGGTGGTCAGCTGTATATGTGAATGCACACTCATCGACACACTCGATAAGAATATTCCTTCTGCCAATCCAAATAAGGACTTCCTCTGCAACTGACAATCTTAGAGTTTCCTGAGACATGGAACAGTTGTGAGTTAGTCAAGGTTACACAGTCATTATGTATCAGAGACAGGATTTGAACATAGGTTATCTAATGTTAGCTCTCAATCATAAAGTATGACAAGCACATTATATTTATACTATCATATACTTATATATGACGATATACACATGTAATTACATGTCTATATAAGTGTGCATACATAAGACATGATACATTCTCAATTACCTAAAAGATATGTGCTATAATTGACTATATATTTGCATGTTTACACATGTTATATGTGCATGTGTGTATGTATATACACATATGTACAAAACAGAGATATGTGTATATGTTGTTCAGTTATTTCATTTGTGTCTAATTCTTTGTGATCCCATTTGAGTTTTGTTTTGTTTTGTTTTTGTTCATTTTTTTCTTTTTAGCAAAAAAGTGCTGGAGCGATTTGCCATTTCCATCTCTAGTTCATGTTATAGACAACGAAACTGGGGCATTGTGTATGTATCATTGTGTGTGTATATACACACGTATAATATTGATGGATGCACAGACACACAGACACTTCCATACATATTATGCATGCATGAAGTATAAATTGTGGGGTATATGAGGTCCTTGAGGATGACTAGCACCCCTGACCTGAAGGCTTCCCAAGCCCTTTCCAGGGCTGTTCATCTATCTACCTTTGGTGTCCACCTTTCCCCCAACTCTCACTTATGGCTCCAAGAAGCTGTAGCATGTGCAATGGTTGTACTCCAGTAAATCGTCTTAGCAGACAGGCTAAACCAGGTTGAGGGTAATAAATAGGGCTCAAACCTGTTGGTGAGCTAGGGGGAAGTCTCCCCAACACATGTGAAGTCTTCCTCCTGTAGAATGAGCAGATGAGAATAATTTGTTCTAACAGCCATGAAGGCAGTTGAAGCAGGTGCTGTGGAATGCTTAGAGCTTGATCAGACATTGAAGATGCCAAGATCATCTTGGGCCTTTGTCAGCCTCCTTGACCTGCAGCCTGCCACTAGACTTCTAAGACTCTGGAAGGGGCAGTGAAGAGGAGGACTGTATGAAACTCTGCCACGCTTAAATCCAACTCAGGTGCAAGTCAATATATAACCCATCATATTGTGATGCTCTTTACTCATCTTTGAAAATGAAGGATGAATAATAACTAGTAAATATTATAAATTATGTGTGTGTATACACACATACACATTCACACACAGTAGGGACTCAGATAAATGGAGATGACTATAAATATACATATATTTCTTTGAGCATCTCCTATGTGACTATTACTTTGTCATATCCCTGTATATCTATCCATCTATCCATATCTCTCTCTCTCTCTCTCTCTCTCTCTCTCTCTCTCTCTCTCTCTCTCTCTCTCTCTCTCTCTCTCTGTCTGTCTACCGAGAAATAGATAGGAAATGGAGGACTGGGGGAGGGAGCGAGTCATGGGATTACAGGATCATAAATTTAGAGGTGAGAAGTCATCACATCAGATTCCCTCATGTTAAGGATGGATGAGGAAACTGAGACCTAGACTGGCTACCTGACTTATCCAGCATCATAAATCAAGCTACTAAGTGTCTGAGATAGGATTCAAACCTGAATTTTCTTGACTAACTCCAATGTTCCTTTCACTACACTATGCTGCCTCTTGTCATTTGGAGTTGACCTGGGAAGGATTCCTTAGAAGTAATAACTAAAGAGTTTGCCAGAATGCTTCCCTAGACACTTAGTTTCAGTCCTTTGTGCGTTGAACCTATGCAGGATACAACTAGGTGATAAGCATGAGAATATATGTGAACCCTGACTAATAGGTGTGACTTTTGAATTTAGAAGATTTCAGTGAATAAATATTTGTTAGTGAATGCATTAAGAATACAACTTATTTCCAGCAATGCCAATTGAATCCAGAATTAAAATGGGTAAGTTTTGTCCCTAAACAATTTGTTATATTCTCATCTGGCAGACAAGTTTTTCTATAGTGCTGTTGAATAATATTTCTTTGGTATGGCTTAACTACGGAACATAACTTACTGTCATGGGGAGGGGGAATCAGAATTGGACTAAAACAAATCCCCATGCATTCCAAAACATTATGGGACTGGTGGTGGTTTGCAGGTATCTATATATCTTCCTTTAAATATTTCATGTCTCCTTATTTCTAATAAGAAACAATCCACAATTTTTCGTGGGACTTTTCCAAAGTGCACACTCTTGTCACGCTGCTGGTTTTGGGAATCACTGAGGATTCTTTCCATTGCAAAAGTTCCGTAGATTCTCAAGAAACACTGACTCTGACATAAATGAACAACCAAGAAAATGCCTAATGAGTCATTCAGTGAGTTTCCCTGTGAAATACCATATCATTGTGGTTGTTGTGGGGTGTGATGTAGCAAGACCTATTGTACCATTCCTACATTGTCAAATGAAATGGGAAGATTCACAATCCACCTGCCCTCAGTGGATTCAGGGATTTAGTGACACAGTGATTACAAGAAGCTATAAAAACACAAACCCCAAGAGAGATCATCTAATTGGCTTATTTCATACATATACAGAGGAACCCCAAGCCAGGATATCACAACATAATGGATGGACTGGAAGATTTCAAGTGAGGATTCAAACCTCATAATGGACACATATTATCTTTGTGGGCCTCAGCAGAACACTTAACTTCTCCTTACCTCATGTGTCAAATATCAATAGTAATAACAATTGTATTTACCTCAAGTGGTTTTTGTGAAGATCAAATGGAATCATGTGTGTAAAGCATTTTGCAAACCTCATAGTGCCATATAAATGAAATATTGTAGTTAGTGCTGGTGCTGTTCTTTTATTTAGACCAATGATTTTATTGGTGCTAAGAATGCCCATTGAAGAAACCCCATCCATCAATTCAGATCATCAGCTTTTTTATGACTTAAAATCTTCTTGAGTCACTGGCTACTCTAGTCCCTATTACATAGTCTATCAACTGCTTGGTTGACAAAGTGATCTTCTGAAATGGCAGGACTGACCACATCACACACACACACACACACACACACATTATTTATGAATACATCCATATATGCATCCAATAGTGGCTCCCTATTTATTATCTGCAAGATCAAATCTACAATCCTCCATTTGTCTTTTAATGTCTTTCCCAATCTGGCCCCTTCCTACCTTTCCAGTCTTCTTATACTTTACTCCCCTCCAAGGACTCTATGAATTAGCTTTGGTAGCCTTCTTCTATCTTCCACACAACATTCTGTCTCCTCCCTCTGCCTTTTCATTGGTTGTGCCTTATACTTAGAATATCCTTTCTGCTTCCCTCTACCTTCTGGCTCCTTGCCTTCATTCAAGTCTAAGATTAAATTATGCTTTCTGTGAGGTTTACCCATTTTCATTACCTTTCACTTTGTCTCCTGAGAGTACCCTATTTACATGTCACATTTTATATGTGCATAGTGGTTTGCCATGTTGTCACCCTTATTAGAATAAAAGATCTCTGAGGTCAGGGTTCATGGTTGGTTTTTTTCAGTGTATTCCTAGTATGACCTGGCATATAATAAATGCTTAATAAGTGCTTACCAACTGACTGAGTTTGGACAGGCAACTTTACCTGTTAGTGCCCTAGGCAACTCTCTAAGACTATTATAAATATTATTATTTTCAAATTTTATTCTAAATGAAATTCCACTTCATTAATAACACTACAGGAAGGGGTGATATTGTATCAGTATCATTTTACAAGAAGGTTTCTGCCAAAGGACAGGAGACTGACACCATTCTTCTAGTTCTGATTGACAAAGTTTTGGGAGTCTGTTCAACAAATATAAGTGCTCATAACTGAGAGGCCTGCTAAGATGTTGGAGGTCATAATTTTCCCAGCTGGATGAATGGGATGGTGCTGAGAGGCCTCATAGATCATGCTATGTTGTCATCATTATAATGTTTTAGCATACTACAGAATTTGTTGTCAAGAACGATGGGTGGGGTGATTTATTGGCTAGGATTGATTACATTGCTAATAGCCCAGATGGCTCACGTTTTGGAATGGGGAATTTCTTGTCACTGAGCATGAAGGAAGGAATGCCAAGCTGCCAGGAGACAAAGGGGCCTTCATTTGTGAAGGAGTCATTACCTGCCATGTGTGGACACAGTTGGAGTGGTTTTCTCCTTCCTTCAAACACATACTTGCCTTTTTCTTCTTTGCCTCAGGGCCAATGGGCATTTTGAATGTGTGAAATGTTTTTTTCCCCCAAGGAAAGCAAACTGAGATTTGTCAGCCTCCCTTTGAGCCAAAGTAGGCAGCATTTTCAGTGTTTTTATTCCTTTTCTCCCCCTGTGGGTATGGAATACCACGAGGTTGTCCTAAAGCGTGACCTTGCCTGCAAGGCGCTTGGAGCTGAATGTCTGCAGCTCTGACATTTGCACTAACTTTCAGTGACTTCCTGTAGGCAAACACCTGGAAGCCATCACCTGGCAATGCCTGCTTGCAGACACAAGTGTGTGGCTCAGTAGCCAGGTTGCACAGGCAGCAGCAATATGCCAAGTGAAGGAGAACCTAATGACAGAGGCCAAAGGGGCTAACGAAACTCTGAGGCAACCTGTAGCTATGCCCAATTATGTAGGTAACTAACAAAAAAAAGTGTGGGGGCAGGGAGGGGGTCTGGCTCAAGTGGTTTGGATTCACCATCTATTTAAAAGCAAAAAAAAAAAAAAATGCTGGTCAACAGCTTAACCCTTGGCTTTACATTTGCACATAATCTTAGAACAAAATCATCTACTTTTCTTTCATTTTGAAGACAGGGAGTGACATATCACTCCCTTTGTAATAATGACCTGTATAATAAATATTTGTTGAACTGAACTGAATTGAGTGTTAGGTAATAAGACAGATGTGGGTATTATCATTCCCTTCCATCTCCACTCCTCCTCTCCAAGTAGCCCTTCAATCCAGATGATGCTCATGAGAATTTAAGAGGTTCATGAAAAAGGAGGCTAATGCGTGTTCTTCTAGGAGGCCCATCAAAGACCATTTATCATCACCGTCATCATCATCACACGTTTCAATAGTGCTTCAGTTCACAAAGTACTTTACATAAAAATACTGCTTCATTTGATCCTCTTGGCAAACCTGGGAAGCAGGAGTTATGTTTCTTGCCATCCTACTTCAAAAGGGTTAATTAAGTTGACTTATCCGAGGTCAGCAGACCTGAGACTCAGACTCTGATCTACTTCCTAGCCTCTAGTGTGTTTTCTACTATCCACAGACACATACCTGAGAACTCTTATCTGGTAAAAAGCAATTTGGGATAGGTTATAAACCATCCTCTAGACAACCTATAAGGTAAGGCCTGAGAGCACCATTGGGAGGTGGTCCATGGGCTATTGAGGGAAATAGTCCAGTAAAAAAAAAAATCTCTGCAAAGTGGGACATCTGTTGAGTTGAGGAATTTATATCAGCACTCTGGAGTCCATGGTTTGAAGATTTATCATGGGGTGAAATTTGAATTTCCCCTCCTAAATTTAGCCACTCCTGTTAGCAAACAGAGTTGAACTATGTATAAAATAAAGCTCTATCCCTCTTTTTCATGCAAAACAAACAAATGAAAATTTTCCCTTCTTATTCTTCAACAATTTGAAAGGGAAAAAATCAAAAGATGATGAGTCAGATAGTCTGATGGAGTCATAGAGCAAAACTCATCATCCCTAGAGTGAGACATAAGACTTAAAAAATGCTTAAAATAAGACTATTTCAATTTTGAGGAACAGGACTTGACAGGTCCATTCCTGCACAGTATTGTTTGTTTGTACCCAGGGATGTGTGCTCTGGACAGATTTGTCAGGCTCCATTTGAAAGCCTTTTTCCCCCTATTCACACACATGGAACAGAAAAGTACATTTCTACTTTGAAGTATAGAGGTGGGTTAAAAGGGCATGGGATGCTGGGAATGAATGCAAACCAGGAAATGAAATACCTGATTGAAAATTATTTGGGGGTGAAAATGTGTACATGCTCTTTTAAGAAATTCCACTAATAGAACAAGAAATAATTTTTACTCATGCTTTTAATAATGCGTACAGCTCTCAAAACTTTTTCTTGCAACATCCCCCCAATGTTTAAAATATGGCAATCTTTATGAACGAGGAAACTAAGTGCCAGGGAACATAAATGATGACTCCATAGCTCTAGAGCTATTTAATAGCAGAGTCAGGGTTCATGTCCCACACTTCACACCACCCCTTGCATACAAAAGCAGAAGGCTCAATCATTCACAACTGGTTCTACTTCTTATAGCCACCAACACTCCAATGCCATTATTAAAGAAGGTTGGTGGAATATCTGTTTGCTGTCCATGCAGATAGAATCATCCCTACTGCACTTCATAGATCTTACTGAAGTCATCTTTGGCTCATCGTCTATAATTCAATCAGTTGCTGAGGCCAAGACACTTAACTTCTACTCATCCTTGATAGATTTTTCAACTAGGAGCCAAGAAGAGCTGGGTTTGATTCCCATCTCAGAAACATACTAGTTGTGTGATCTTTGCCATGTCATGAGTGTCTTGGGCCTCTATTTCCTCATCTATAAAATTAGTAGGTTGAATTAAATGTCCTTGAAGTCTCTTCCAGTTCTGTAATCTTGTAATCTGTGATCCTTCAACATCACCACTGAATACATCCCCTTTTCTCCTTTCCCATGGCCACAATTCTAGATAAGGACCTTGAAAGCCTCCAAATTGGCTCCTCCATTTCTAGCATCTCTTTACACCAATTCAACTTTTCAGTGCTGCCACATAACCTTCCTAATGCTCAATTCAGTTGAATTCAACAAACATTTATTATATATATGATTGCGTAACTCCCTATTTCATATTACTCTTTTCCACATTCTCTAAATTCCTTGCCAGTTAGATTGTTATTCCCTAAGTGAATCTTATTCTCTCATCTCTATGGATATATATGCTCTGCCTTGATTTCTATGATGAACTCCTGCAGGATTTCTGACTGTTGAAACCTTTCCTTTCTTTGAGGCCCAATTGAAATGTCAGGTTCTCCTAGATATCACCAACCCAAAGTAATTATCTCTCCTTCCTTGACTCTCTCTTACATTTCTGCTTCATTCCCCCTGTGTTATTTCCTAACTTGTACTATAGTTATTTAAATACATCTTTTCATCATCCTATTAAATCACAGAATCAAAGGATTTAGAGTTTTCAATAAAGTAATTAGAGGATTTAGGAATATAGAGGCCACTTAACTCAACACTGAGAAAACTGAAATCCAGAGATTTGAACTGTCTTGACTGCAGCCCCACAAATACTAAGATGCAGAATAAGAATTCATGGACAGATTCTCTGATTCCAGATCCAGTACTTTCCCCATTATACCATGAGCCTTTTTTTTTGTAAGTTTCTTGAGGCAGAAAATGTCATTTTCCATCTCTGTATCTCATATGCTTTGAAGAGTACTTTGCATACAGTTGGCACTTACTGAATGTTTTCTGAGTTGAATTTAATAAACTCAGATTTGAATAATAATCCCCTCTGATGCTTGCTACATGCATATCCTTAGACAAGTCTCTTCATCTCCTATGGCCTCAGTTTCCTTATCTGTAAAATGAAGGGAGTTATATTTGATAATGGCCAGATCCCTGCCAGCTCTAAATCCATAAGGTATTTATTTCATCATCTCCATCTTAATCCATACCCATACTAGGGCAGCATGATTTAAAAATAACTTATTCAGATGTGTTAATGTGTCCCTAGTGGCCTTGTGATACTTACTGATGGAAAGAAGATATTTCCATCTAATTAATCAGGCAGGCAAAAGTACCTTTAGGTGTGGGCCTTGCCATTGTCATTTTGTGTGTTTCTTCATTAGTCTTTTGAGACTAGAATTTTTTCCTAACAGAATTTTTTCCCATGCAACTAGATGCAGCACCTAGGTTCAAGATCTTATGGCCTTTCTATCATGTCATGCATCTCTCAGAAGATTTTGACCCAAGAATACATAAGTCCTGAAAGTGATTTCTCGCAGATCCCTGTGGGATGATGTGTGTGTCAGATGTCACCAGGAATAGACATTTAAAGAGTTTGAGAGAGATAGGGCAGGGGAGGATGTTACTGGAATGGGAGTGATTTCATCCCTGGAGTTAGAAAAAGATAGTAAGAAGGCCACCTCTGCCTGTCTCTAGATATTCTGAAGTGAAATAATCCTTATTTTGGCCACAAATGCTAGTTAGACCAGTGAGTAAGGTCCTGCCTGGCTGAGTCAATGGATGAGCAGCAGGGAGAATTCAAAAGCACATGTTTGTGGATTTCTGTAGCCATTGAAGCTATGGGAAAGAATTTCATCTCTCACGCTTGTGGCCAGTATTGATAGTAAGGAGTAATTGAACCACTCTATCTACTGTAGCCAGAGGGAATCAGGAGGTTGGCATGAAACATGAGGACTTTTTTTTCTTCCACTGAGAGAAAAAAAATTTTCCCCTGAAAACTACAAGGGGAGGGGTCAGTCACTGATATTGATGATTGCCACTTCTGAGATAGTTTTGTTTGCTACTCAAATTTTACTACCATTTTATCTAATCCTATTAAGCTGCTTGCTAAAGTATTTGCCCCTTGCACTATGGTTTCCTTGATTGACACTGGGAAAAGAAAGGGTGTGACCAAGTAGAAAGGAATAGAAGTCAGAGATTTGAAGAATCATACTCCTAAATTATTATTATAAATAGTATTAGTACTGGTGGTGGTAGTAGTAGTAGTACTAACCATCATCATCATCATCTAAGTGTGACAGTGATTAGCATCAGGGAGGGAGTAATAGTTTATTAACAGCCATATAACTCAGCACCTTAATTCCTAACAGAATTCTAACCACTAAACTGTAATTACAAATTATATGTATATATATATATAAAATTTACATATACTATTACATATAGTACAAATGATATATATATATATATATATGGGAAAATTATCACTCATTAGACATAAAATGATGAACTTTTAGGTGGCATTTCTCTTCTCCTTTCTGGTTTAACTTTCTCAGTCTAAAGGTTTTCAAGGGACCTCCTCAGAAAAAAGGAATTTGCAACTCTTCCTTTGAATTCTAATAGGTGGAGTTTATGTAGAACTTTAAGATTTACAAAACACTTTTCAAATGTTATTTCATTTTATTCTCATAATCACCCTGGGAGGGAGGATTATTTCCCCCATTTTTCTATTGAGGAGCCTTAGGAAGAGAAATATTAAGTGATTTACCCAGAGTCACACAGATAATACGTCTGAGGCTAAATTTGAATTCAAGTCTTCCTGACTCAAAGCTCGTTGTTTCAGTGATCTATTCACTGTCACTTTTACCACTATAGGGGAGAAAAGAGAAAGAGGGAGGAGGGAGAGAAAGAGAAAGAGAGATAGACAGAGAAAGTGCTATAATTATTCCTGATATTTTGCATTATAAAACCAGTGTAAACTGAGATTTTGTAATAGCTATATTCGTATTGATTATCAATAATCTTTCATTCTATTATGCCTCCTAAGGTTATTTAGGGGAAGGACTGCATCATTGAATTTAATAAATATTTATTAAACATCTTCTATAGGTAAGATGTTGTGTTAGGCTCACAAGATAAAAATATGAAAAACAACATTGTCTGGTCAGAAGATTACAATAAATGGAGGGGGTCCACTGGGGGAGGAGGTAAAGAGTAATATATGCAAACATAAATATGAGCCACATAGGGATAAGGGCAACAGAGTAGTCAGGACAAAGTGCTATTAAAATAGAGAACATAAAGAATGAGAGACTACATTAACCTGGAGGAATCAGGGACTACAGCATGAAGGAGTGGGGCTTGATTTAGTTCTTGAAAGAAGAGAAGGATTTCATTAGACTTGAGATGTGGGCCATGTATGATTCAAGTATGGGAATGCACAAATGCAGGGAAGTGGGAAAGTGTAAACCCACAACAGGAACAGTTTATAAAGTAGCTTGTCTGGGATACTAAGTGCATGAAAAATGTGAAATAAGGCTAGAAATGTAGGTTTGGGTCAGGTTTTGGAGAATTTTGAATTTCAAGCTAGAGAGTTAGTGTTTTATTCTTTAGGCAAAAGAATACCATAAAAACCATTTAATCAGGATAGTGATAGAATCATACCTGGATATTGGTAAAAATTGATTTGGCAACTGTGTGAAGGATGGTATGGTGGAAGGAAATAAAGAGCCAAAAAGCCTGTTTGAAGACTCCAGAATAGAGACTATAAGGTTTTCAATTAGGGTAGTAGTAGAGTGAGTAGAGAAGAAGAAACTATTTGGGATATTGAGGAGGTATGATTGATAGAACTTCGCAATTCATTGGATATGGGAGATTAAAGTAAGAATCAGGAATGGTTCAATTCAATTCTACAAATTAAGCATCTACTATGATCATTGAAAAGCAGTAGTTATAAACACTGAAATTAATTATAAAGGGCATATGAAGAAAGATGTTAACTTCATCCAGAGAAAGAACTGATAAATAAAAGTATGGATAGAATAATTTTACACATATATACATATATGTGTGTATGTATAGACAGATAGATATATGCACACACATATACACACACATATATCTATAAATATATATCTATTTGTCTCTAATGGTAGCCATCTCTAGGGAGGGGGGAGGGGAGGAAAGAAAAAAGAGATTTACATGATAATTTTGTTGTATATTAGAAAGTAATAGCAACTTGTACATGGTAGCTCTACAGTGGCATATTCAGTCATCTTTTTTTATTCTACTATGTTATGGAAATGCTTGTTTAATCCATAAATTAAGAATATTTTTAAAATATAATAAAATAAAATATAATAATATAATAAATATAATATAATAAAAAAATTAAAAAGTAGTTTTGAGCCTGGATAACATGGAGACTGGTGGTAACATCAATGTTAAAAGAGAAGTTGCAACAAAAGGCACATCTTGGGTTTTAGGCTATTCAAGTAGAGGACATGGTATCACATATTTAGAACTGGAAGAAGCCATAAAGTTGCCTAGTCATAATTTAAATAAGAGGAGAGTGAAGTAACTTGTACAATGTCAAATGGGCAGTAAGTGGTAGAATTGGCATTCATTGGTATGTATATCAACAAACACATATTTAACTAAATGAAAGCCATTCAAATACAGCATTCATTCTATTGTAACATGAAGACTTGATATAGGATCCAGATGTAAATCAAGAATTGGAGTTGAGAGGAAAAAATATAAAAAAAATGATAATAATCCTTAGCAAGCAGCATACTCCCTTGTATACAGTAAGTGGTTAATAAAGATCTGTTGTATTGAATACATGTTTAATGTTCTATCCTGCCAGTAAATTATGCAGGATTAATGGAAACATGCCTTAGAGCGAAGGTCTATCTAATGAACTTGAGTGCTCAAATCCACTTGGCTTTTGGCTATAACCCATTGTAGGTTCAATGAAATATTCACAGAGCCTATAGCAGCCATGAATATGCTGGTACAATTCTGAATCAAGAAATACAACAGACTCTCCACATGGAACACAGAATCAAAACATTTATTCACACACCAGAAAACCAAATCCTAAGACCAGAAATTCAAATCCATCATAGTAACAAAGAAAGCTATACACAATAACAATGCAGAGAACAACACCAGCTCCAAGTCTTCCCCCTGCTAAGCTTCCCACAAATCAGCTCCATTAAATAAATCAACAGGCTCCCTTAAACAAAATGCCCTTCTGTCACTCACAGCCAGCTGCCTGCTTGCCTGTGTCCTTCAGTTCTGACTGCTATGATCAATTTTTCTCTTAGCTCTGATCTAGCTCTGCCTCTTCCTGCTCCATCCTTTCCTGTTCTATGTGACCTGACTCATACGACTTAAGCTTCCATGTGACTTAAGCAGGTCACATGGGTCTATTAATGGATGGGGAAGATCTTCCCATTAAGAAGCAAAGTTCTATTAACAATAAGCAAAAATGCATTATCAATACACCCATACATTATGTAGAAGTGATAAGTTTCCACTGTTTAATAGAGTTTCTTTAGATATTTCTTTCTGCCTTAGATATTTTCTGTCTCCATGACCTAAGGCAATGCACTTAATCTCTCTCATCTCACTTTCCCCACATGCAAAATCAGGGAGTTGGACTGGACGATCCCTAAATTACTGTCCAGCTAAAAATCTTCAGATCCTCTGATACTGCACTTACATTTTAAAAGAATAGCAAAACTCTAGGCTGTGGTTTTCTAAATCTTTGGTCATTTTGGAAAGATTAAACATATTACTTTTCTGAATTTCAAAGAAACTTTGTTTCTCTTGATATCCTAGCCTCTCCAGGGTACAATGGAGAAACCAACAAACAGATGAAGAAACAAAACCCTTGGCATTCTCTCTGGGAATAAAGGGAATACGGAACAAACAGTAATAATCACTGACATTTGTAGAACACTTTTTGGTTACAAGGCACTTTACATATGCTATTTCTTTTGATCCTTACAAACATGCATTCTTCCCTGCAGTTTATATATGAGGAACACTAAATGGCTTAACCCAGGTTAAATAGTTAGTAAGTAGGAGCACTGTGCCTTAAACTAAGTGCTCTTTCCAGTAGGCTATCAAGAGTCAAGTTTTTGTTAACACAGCTCCATCTGCCTACCATAATACACGCATATACCCAAGCATGTGTGTATGCAGTGCATGCATGCATACGTATATGCATATAACGCATGTGTATAAATGGACAAGTGTGTATATTTTAAATTAAAATTTGTTTTTAATTAATAAAAATCTATTTTCACTTCTCACTCATATCCACCCCATTGTGGGGGAAGAAAAAAAAACAAAGTTTTATGACAATATGTGTAATCTAACAAAACAAATTCCTTATTGAGCTTGTTTAAAAAACATCTCATTTCACTTCCTGAATCCATCATCTCTCTGTCAATAGGTGGAGATTATTCTTCACTTGTGTACATGTAATTGTATATAAATGTATATGCATATATATGTAGTCTGTATATGGGCAATGTACATCTGGACGTATATAAATATTGGCACATGTACGATGAAATATAATGTATATGTGTGTGTGCATGTGTGCAATAGATACACAACATCTTTGATATTCATTTGTAGGATAGAATGACATCAGGAGCACAGAACTAAAATTTTGACAATATGCTTCCAATATTCTAGAAAAGAAATAGTGACATTTAAATACATATGCATATATCTATATCTATCTAACATACATGCACACACAAATAAATAAAAGATGAGATAATTGAATAAGCAAATGAAGAAATGATACATGCATTAATAAATAAGCAAACAAGTGAATGAATGAATAAACAAATGCATTAGTTAACAAATAAATAGGTATGTTGGTAAATAAATGAATAAATAAATCCTTTTTTTTTTTACTTACTTCTGAATTTTAATGAATGGGCATTGAAACTTTGTCCATGGAAAACTCTGTGCTCCTCATTTTACTCAGTGTAATATATCCCAAAATGTATCATTCATCTTTAGTGAATCCCTCATCTGGTGAATATTATCTGGAGCCAAGATCTTCTCAGCACATTTCAATAGGAAAGATAGAAAGCGATCACTGGACAGCAAGGATTACTATAATGGAAATATCATTTACAAAGAAGGCTTCAACATCTGTTTTCCCCTCTAATTACAAATGCAGCACTACCTCCTGACACCCTGCCTCCCCATCACCACCATAAATCACCATCATAAAGCAGTAAGATAGAAGTGATTTACATGTTTTTCTGTATTTTGTATTCAGAGCCACACACATGACTCAATTATGTTTCTATCATGTTCCAGATGAAGATCTGATGTTATAAAGGGCTTGTGTGTGTGTGTGTGTGTGTTGGAGCGGGGAGTTATATGCAAAGAGATTAGCTCTTAGGCTCACAATGAATTTTTTCACTGGGAGATTTGCACAATAGTTAATCTAATACACTAGAATAATACTGGGAATGGGAAAATGATAAACAAGTTAGGTATAGGTTTGTACAGGCACTCTCTTCCAAAGATTATGGGTAGGGGTCTACCTCCTGTAAAATTACATTCAATTCTATGAGTATTTCACTGTGCTTTGGAATGCCTCTTAGTCTATAAAACCATCAGAGATGGTTTCAGTATAGACAATCTTCCAAGAGCTTCAAAACCCAGAGGAAGGCAATTCACTCCCTCAACTTGGCATTTGACCCGCTGCATATTTAATAAATAGGGGGTTAAGGAGTTGTGAGCAGGTGGCTATTGAGATTTAAGATACTAATAGCTGAATGGAAAGATTAGCCAAACATAAAAGCCTAATGGCTTCAACACCAAATTGGTCAAGGGATCAGTTTCTGTCCTATATCCATACCTTCCCAGTAGTCATAAACACATTAGACAGGTTTCAATTAACATCTGGGGACACAGGTTTGGTCAAATCAAAAGCAGCAGATACATGTAATAATGTTGGTGACTATGAATTATGACACTAGCTTTTGTTACCGTATACACATACCACTACTGAGTTGCAAGTAAGGAAACATGCTACGTATGAATCCCATTTTTTCCAGTTATAAATCATTTTGTTTGATATTTTCCTCTTCTGCCTCAGCAAATACATACCCATACTTGCACAGACATATATACCATCTATTCAAGGAAATCACTGAAAATCTACATTTAAATCATACAACATAAATACCCAAACAATAGCAAACTAAACACACTCACTTCAAAGTTAGTCTGACAATTCAGGCCCTTTTCAGGCTTGGGAATGTCTCTTCCTGTGATTGCTAGATAAGGACCTTGAGCACATACCCATTTCCCTCCTCCCAATACTGCCTTTGTTTCCAGAGCTGCCCTTAAAACTTGTGGTACCCTCAAAGCATGGAAAAGAGGCCCAAGGTGTAACTGGCCCATGAGATCAGTAATGAATCTGACTTTTCTTTTGGAATCATAGGTTATGGAATCAAAGAATGTTAAGCGTTAGAAGGGACCTTAGATGTCAAACCCTTCTCATTTCACAGAAGAGAAAATTAAGACTCAGGAAAACTTCTTTATGCATTTCACCTTGTCATTTAGTTTGTAGCCTTTCCAATTTTGTGGAGGCTATTACTGTATTAGATACGTCAAGCTTACATCTCCTTTCTCTTGAATTGATTCCCCCCATCCCTCCTAGGTTATACCTTTCCTGTTGTGAAGCAGACTTCCTGATTGATACAGCAGCAATATTAGCACTTGTCAAAAGATTGGGCATGGAGGGCCTTGAACAGTCTTCCTCATTAGACTTCTCTCTAATCACTGTCACTGCTCACATTTTATTCTTTTCTTCTCAGATATCATACCCCCAACCTTCAGACGCTATTATAGAAACCCCATTCAACTCCTCTAAACCCTTCTATTCCTTAGTCCCATATCCCCTTTACCTTTTTCACCACAGAATGTCCCATTCCAGGTCTACCCAATCTTTCCCATTGTGTTCTATTGAAATCTCACCTTATTTGTAGGTTATTTAATCCAAATATATCGCATAATTAAGATTTTGGAAGCACTCATCTAGAGAAGGTACATTCTCCTTCCTACTTCAATGGGTTCAGTACTGGCTCATACTCTTTCCACCCCAAATACCTACTCTCTTTTTGAAGGATTTCAACATACATAATGAGACTCCCTCCAGTATCCTAACTTTTCAATTCTTTAATCTAACTACTCTTCATGAGACAAACCTCCACTCCACTTCAGTTACATGTAGAGATGGTCCTACCATAGATCTTGTCATCACTCACAGATGTTCTACTTCTATTAATGAACACTGAATTTCTAATATCTTATCATAAACTTTTATCACTCCCTCTTTCAGTCTTAAAAAACAAAACTCTTTTTCCTCACCTTCACCATGACTTCCAATCCCTCCATCTCTCAGTACTTTTCTAAATCATCACCCCTATGCTTTCTATATCCTCTGAGCTTCCAATCTTCCCTCTTAATGAATTAGTTAAACTCTACACTGTCCTCTGCCACTGAATTTCTTGCCACCTTGTGACATTTGCAATCATGCGTTCCAGCTCCCAGCTTTGGATCAGTCCAACTTTTCGCAGCCTTTGCTCCTATTTGTAGGCTAGAGTGATATGAAGGTCGAGTAAAACCAAAAAACCAAACAAATAAAAACACCAAAAAAAACCCAAACAAACAAAACCCTCCACTTTCAGCTGGGTCTGCTCCAATTTTTTCTTCCATAATCTCAGCTGACCCTCCGTGCAGCCAGGTACTTTTTTCAATTGGCCAAAGAAATTTTATATTGCTCTCCATTTTGACAACAAGCAAAATTAGATTGGCTGTTGTTGTTTTACATTGCACAATTTGTATTTGATTTTGATTTATCATTATAAATCTTAATTGATTCCATTTTGAAGGACTTTTTTTAGACTTGCTTCTAAGAAACATCTGGTTACTAGGTAATTGTTGTATATTTTTGCAATTCTTTCACAATTTCACTCACCACAGCAATGATTCCAAACCATCTCTTCTCTTCTCAAGTATCCCACAGGACCTTCTGCCCTACTTTTTCAATTAAAGATATTATTTTATATTTCACTAAAAAAATTTGGGTGATTACCTGAGAGTTCCAAATCCTTACTTCCTCCTCATCTCACATGACTCAGATGTCATGTGACATCATGTAACACCCTATTACCTCCTTCTGTACTCCTTGCCAAGGCAAACTCCTGTACATGTAACCTTGATACTATTTCATCCTTTCTTCACCATCAGTCCAACTTTTCTCCCTCTGTCTTACCAACCTTTAATCTGTCTTTCTGTTGCCTATAAACCCATCGACTAAACACAACAATAACTACAACTAAAACCATAACACTTCACTTGCCCCAAATAAACTCCTACACATCTTTCCTCTCCTTTGTGACTAAACTTGAGAAAGCTGCATTCACTCAGAATCACTGCTTGCTTCCTATTCCCTCACTCTTTTCTAAACTTCCTACAATCTGATATGTGACTTCATCATTCAACAAATTGTTCTTTAAAACTTACAAATGATCTCTTAATTTCCAAATCTAATGGCTTTGCCCCATCCCACTAGTCCTGATCCTTCTTCACATCTCTGAAACATTTGACACCTCCTGGATACTCTTTCCTCTCTTGTTTTTCATGTTGTTTTGTTCTCCTAATTTTCTTCCTATCTATACTTAATAAATTTTTATTAAATTGAATTGAATAAATAATTAACTAATCCCACCCTTATACATATTTTCATCTAAAATAATTCTATCAGGCATTCTAATAGAGCATTCACTACCCAAATAGGAATATATTTTTGGAATGATCAGGACATAAGTGCTTACTATGTGCCTAGTACTATGGTAAATGTTGGGGATATAAAAGAGACAAAAGATGTCCCTGTCCTCAAGAACTCATAATTTAATGAGGGATGTAACAAACAAATGTATATGTACAAATAAACTACATATAAGTAAATAGCAAACAAAGGAAGGAAGGCACTATAATTAAAAGGGATTGGACTGTGGAATGTGAGACTTTAGCTGGAAACTGAAGAAAACCATGGAGGTCAGTAGGGGGAGATGAGGAGGGAAAGCATTCTAGGTATTGAGTTTAGCCAGAGAAATGCCAGCAGCATTTCAAGACACATTCAAGAAACAGAAAGGATATCAGTTGCACTGGATTGAAAGGAGTAAGTTATAAGAAGTTTGGAAAAGTAGGAGGGGCTTTGAACATCAAACAGAGGATATTGTGTTTGATCCTGGAAGTGACAGGGAGCTGATGGAGGTTATTGAGTAGGGGAGTTATGGAGTAGGGAGGCAGTAGGAAAATCATTTTGGTGGCTGAATGGAGCCTGGGTTGGAGTGAGGAGAAACATGGAGGATGGCAGACTCACCAGCAGGCTATTACAGTAGCCCAGGCATGAGATGATGAGGACCTACACCTAAGGAGATATAAATTTCAGCTGAGAGAAGAAGTCATATTTGAATTATGTCTCAAAGATGAAATTGATGACATTGGAAATAGATTGGATTTTCAAAGGTGGGGACGGAACAAGAGAATGAGGAGTTGAGGATGTCACTTAGATTATGAGTCTGAAGATAGAGTTGCTTTTGACAACATTCAGGAAGTTAGGAGAGAGAAGGTTTAGGGAGAAAAATAGTGAATCCAGTTTTGGACATGTTGAGTTTAAAATATCTACTGGACTTCCAGTTTGAGATGCCTGAAAGGCACGTGGAGATGTGAGATTAGAGTTTAGCACAGAAGTTTTAGAAAGTTGGGTAGATTTGAGAATGAAGTTGGTAATTAAATCCATGGGAGCCAATGGGCCCAGGTCGGAACCCTTCAGGGCATTTGTGGTTAGAGGGTATGATTGAAAAATGCTCTAGCAAAGAAGACAGGGAAGGGACAATCAGATAGGTAAGAAGAGAACCAGGAAAGAGTGGTTCTACATACCTAGAGAAGAGATTATTAAGGAGGAGAGAGAATGATCAAAAGTGTGAGAGGCTACAAACAGATGGAGGTGAATGAGAATTGATAAAAATCTATTGAATTTCAAAATTAAGAGAGTATTGGTGAATTTGGAAAGATTAATTTCAATTGAATGTTGAGGTTGGAAGACAAATTTAAAGAATTAAAAGGGGAACAAGAGGAGAGAAAGTGAAGGCAACCTCTTTTAGACAGTTTTTTTTTTTCAAGTTTAGATACAAAGGGTAGAAGAGATATCATACAATATTTAGATGGAAGAAAAATGTGAAGGTTTGTTGAAAGTGGATGAGAAATGGGCGCATTTGTAAGTTTTAGGGAAGGCTCCAGTAGCAGAAAGAGACAAAATAAATAAGTGATAAATTGGGGATGACAGAGGAGGTAATCTTTTGTATGAGATAAAATTGAATGGGAATTCTTATGTAGGGTTAACCTTGGTAAGGGTTACCTCTTCATGTGTGTATTCATCCTTCATTACTGAAGAAGACCATGCCATCAGAGAAATAATGACATGACTTGCATTTGATTTTGTTTTGAGTGAGGGAGGGTTGTACAGGTCACCAGCTTCATTTCTTCTCCAGAGCCATCTGAATCCAGGGACCAGATATTTATCAGGATGACTGGAGATGACCCAGGATGAGGCAATTGAGGTTAATTGACTTGCCCAAAGTCACATAACTAGTGAGTATCAAGTGTCTGAGGTGAGATGAACAGTATTCATGTAAGGTAGGAATGAAAGAGGAAATAAGGGGAAGCAGAGGTAGAGGAAGAAAGTCACTAGACTCTGATCAGATAAAGGAATTTCAGAACTCTTGAACATGGAAGTGATGCATTTGTGGGTGATAGAAAAATCAAAGGTTTGACCATATTTGTATGAGGCTGATGTGGAATGCAGGAGTAATTTATGAGAAGTGAATAGCTTGAAGTTTAGTATATATTAATACCCTCCATGAACTACGTAACAGAAAATTATCCTGTTTGCTGATCCTTGTACATAACAATCCATCTTGTAAAACTGTGTCCTTGATACATGTCCCACAATTCTAAAACACCCCTTCTTTTTACCTATGCCTCAAAATCCCTAGGTTTTTTTCAGATCTCAACTGAAGGTTCCTCCCACAGGAGGCCTTTTGTTATCACTTTGGAGTCTTAGTGGGCCACTCCTCCCGTGCAAATGTATTTAATTTATCTATGTGTAATATGTTCACATGCCATAATATATAGCATCCTTGAAGGCAGGGGGTATTTATTTTTGTCTTTGTGTCTATAGAACCTACCTGTACCTGAAACAAGTAGTTACTTGAAAAATGTTTATTTGATTGTTTGATTCCAGGCCAGAGGCAAGAAGCACTTGTCTAACTATCCCATATATTAGCTGTTTGGTGCAGCAAAGTGTCAATAGGACAACTTTGCCTGTCTTGAAGGACTGAGCTATTGCTCTCAGTCCTAGCAAAAAGTAAGCTTATTGATTCTTGATAAAAGGCTTGTTGAAGCATAAAACCATAGCTTGTATGAAGTCATCTAGTCCAACTCCTACTTGAGCAGGAAGGGCACCACCATTGTCTGATCCTGTCTGAACTGTTAATCTACCCATTTTCTAGCCCAGACCAAGGTATATTACACTGCTGTCTTCTTCCTTTTGTCTTGTGGCTCTGAATATTTCTAACCCTCTCTGGTTTTGGAACTCTTTTATTAATGTTGCAGTTCTCCCACTGTGAGTGGATTTGGTGTGTGTCTGCCACCCAGGCAGCAGATATCCAGTCTTTCTATCACCTGCCATGTAAGCATAACTGAACCCTGCCCTTTTTCTCCACAGTCAAGGAAAGGAGTCATAGCTAGCAGCACTTGTGAAGCTACCCCAACCTTCTGCTTCAGGACTATTCCTAGTACAGTGCCTTCCACATTGATTAAAATGTGTTGATTGACTGAGTAATCACTTAATAGGCTCTGATAGCTGAGATGATGATGAACCATACCCATTCTAACATCAAACTTAATACAAATATTCTTAATGCCTTTTCTCTACCATTTTGAGTAAGAAGGATATGAGAAAAGTGAAATCACTTTTAGGCTGAAAAACTTGGATGAGAAAAAAAATATTCACTGGTTTTAGGGCTATTCTTTGAGTTAATTCTTTAGAAATATGTCACATACCCAATAAAAAAAATCACCAATTGCATCTTCTTGGCATTTTGGTCCTAAAACCAATGCTATAAAAATGAAAATAGTTATAAAAAGAAATATAAGCATTGAGTCTGTGTGTGTTCTAGAATTTTAGAGATGTCATCTGTCCATAGCATATTCCCAAAATGTTTGCCTCTAATGAGAAAACAATCTTCTTCCAAAAAAAGAAAAGAAATGCAACCTTGTATAACTGAGCATATAAATGGTGTTTTGATAGGCTACTTATCCTGTGATCTCACTGACTTGTGCATCATAGTTCATGCTGTAGAATTAAACCCATCCACATCTCATTTTCTATGATTTTTGTTTGTATCTTTCCTTAAATCCTCTCTATAGGATCCTCCCAACCCAACACTAGAGACCTTCCTCTACATTTTTTAACATTCTGTAGGTACCAAAACAGTGCTCATGTTGCCAGACTTAACCTTTGTGCCATCAACATAATGGGACCATTTCTTTTTCTAAGAACATATTTCCTGAATGATGCAGTTAAATATTCAACTGCTGCCTACTGAGGCCCACCATATGCCTCTCCATTTCTCTTTAGATTATTTGCAGTGCTGTATCCTGAGGTATTATTTCCCATGTTTCCCAGTCATGTAGAATTGTTTAGTATCAAACTGATGGATTTTTGCCTCAAGGTGCTGCTCAAGAACCTTAAAAGTGTATTACAACTTTCTGTGTCAGTCAGTCAACTAGTATTTTTTGAGTGTCTTCTACATGCCAGGCACTGTGCCAACCAATCCACTCCCTTTCTTCCACTGAATTTCAGGACAAGCTCACTGTCCATCTTTAATGTCTCTCCAAGATAAATGTACTTGTACAGCAACTCAATGGCATTATTACCAAACTGAGAAACAGTCACTTTTTCATTTCCTTTTATTGATTGCTAGGCCAATCTATGTTGACTGTTCATGAATTTTAATGAAGAAGTTCCTACTATCCTGAGACTTGATACAATCAGTAAAATCTTCTTCAATAGGAATTTGGAAGACTTCACCATCTGCAGGGTATCTCAGTCTCCCAACTATCTCAGCTTAGAAACTTGAAGTCTGAAAATACATATGGTGCCTCTTGAGAGCCTCAACTCAGACATTGCTGTGAATCTCTGCTTTCAAGTCTGTTTCCAGCTTTGATACCCTTTCTGACTCTAATTTCTTCCAGTTAGTTACCCCACTTCAACTGCTGACCACCCAGTATGGAGTTTAAAACTTGGGTTCATTTAAATTTGTTAAGGGTGCCTATTTATACAGAGATGTCTTTAGGCAAAACGTTGCAGTACATGTGTTTCACATTTCCCTTTCTGTGTCTTTCTCCCTCCTTTTTTGACTCTTCTAAAAGTCATCCAGCAATCACTTGATTACCCAAAATTCGATGCTATGATCCTCACTTAGGCATTTCCTAGCTTCTAACTTTCCTTTTCTATGGATTTTTGTGTAAATGTAATTGTGGTCCCTAAGAGCCTTTCTTTGCTGAGCCACAGTTCGAAAAACATGAGAACATGATGCAGAAATGTCCTCTCTCTTCTTTAGCCAAGGGACACACATACTTTGGTACCAAAAAAGTGCACATTTTCTTTAACAAGATTCACCCAGCCTTTCATTTTGATGAAACACATTAAAATGTCATACATAGGATCACAGAGCTAGTGCTGAGAGGGACATTAGAGACCATCTATCTCAACTCCTTCATTCCAAAACATGGTAAAATGTTTCATATAACAGGAGCAATGAACTAAGAAATAGTATAGACTTGTGTAAAGCAACATTTCCATTTCTGGGTAAAATGACTTAATTGTACCTGTGTTTCAAACCAGAGCAAAAAGGAAGTAGCAAAATACCAATGTTCCTGACACCGTATTCTCACTTGAGAAATGCTTCCAGGTCCAAGTAAATCCTTGAGCCTTCCATTTAAACCCACTTACTCTTATTCTATACTCACAGAAAATGGAGGTTAAATAACCACTGTCTCCTGTACGATAACTTTTCATATAGTTGAAAATCATTATTAACTCATATCTCCACCTCCTCTTCTCAGATCATTTAACCTTTCTAAATAGATCTTATTTTCCAACTCTTTAATCATGTTTGTGACTTGTCTCTGAACTCTCTACCTTTGAATTCTGGCTCATATTTAGAAGCCTTCAACTGGATGCAGTAAAGAGTCTTCTGACCAATACTTGGCTTAATATGAGAATTAGCTAAGAGCTGCTACAGAGGAACAGGAATGGGAAAAAAAGAGGACCATTTATATACCCCAAATTATGTTGCTTTTTAAACCAGTAGCACTGCATTGGAAATGTACTTACTATTCATACTGTATGTGATTTAACACTTAGATCTTTCTGTCATATATCCATATATGTATTATACATATGTATATATAGATGTATGGATAAGAGATCTTTCTGCTGTATATTTATATATCTATGTATATATCTGTATATATGTGTAAAGCATCTGTATATATGAAAGATCTTTCTATCATATGTCATATATCTATCTATATAATATATAAAAAGATCCTTCTGGCTTAAATTTATTTCTCTATTTGTATATATATGTATATAAATAGGATGCATATATGGAAGATCTGTTTCTATTGTATGTCACTGTATATTTATGTACATATATAGACCTCCTTCTATCATAAAAGATGAAAGAGATATATGTGACATTTAGATCTTCACATATATTGAGAGGATGTGTGAATGTGTGTATATTTGTATATGTGTATGCACACATTGCCATATGTAAATAAGTCTTTTCCATCTAGTTCCTTTGTAGAGTTCATCTCCTGAAGTCTGTATCTATATATGTCATGTGATGTAGACAAATAAGTCAATTATCCTGATAATTTTGGCAGTACAATAATTTATTTTTATTCCCATTCAGAGATATAAAGCAAAGGTGTTTAGAATTTTAATTACATAGTAATTGTCCTGCCTATTTCATTTGGCCTGTTTCCTGACAATGTAATTATACTATGTTTCTATAGCACTCTCACCACTTTGGGCAGTTAAAGTCATACTAGAAGCCATCCATTAATGGCATAGACCAGTGTAAACCCTCAGGTTCAGTGTGGCTATTAGAGGGAGGTAACCATGAGATGTGTAGCCAGAAACTCCAATCAACACATTATAGACTATTGATATACCTACTGGAGACACATAAATCAAACAGCAAAAACTATGCGATTAAGGCAGGAAACAGTATAAATAACAAGTAAAGTTACTAAATAAATAGCTACCTGCTCCTGTACACAAGGGCTATGAATCTCTTGCTTCATGAGAATTACAGTGAAATAGTCTTTTAAGTCTCCTAAATTGCCCAGCATAGTGGGGTCATATTGTCACTCATGACTGAAGTAGTAGAAAGCATGAAGTACAGTGCTATTTGGAGTCTTTCCTGGGGGTCCCTCAAGGTATGCTAGAAAATAACTTAAAGTTGTACTTCAGCTCTACTGTCATTATCACGGTGAGCATTAGGATGCAGAAAGCCACTAGCACCATTATTTGTTGGTATCTTATCTCTGTCATCTAACCATACTGCCTTGTCTTGTTGCTTACATTTGCTCAACCCTCTTACCCATTATAGCTGTATTTTCCTTCCTTCCCTTTCCAAGTTCTGATCTCAGTGGTCTGACTCTATCCATTCTCTCTTTTCACACATCTACCATATAATCTGCCTCTATCAAGTTTGCACTGCCTAACACAGTCCTCAAATTTAACACAATCCTCCCTGCCTCCCTATTCTGCTCCCCTTAAAGAATTTCATTATGAGATCTCTTCCCCAAAAAAGTAGTAATTTAACAACCTCACCACTGTGGGCAGTTAAAGTCACACTAGAGGTCATCCATTAATAGTATAGACCAGAGGTGTTAAACAATGTGGCAAACAGCTGCACGTAGTCAACATTCCCAAGTATGTTCCAAACTAGATTAAAAGGCAATTGGAAAATACATAATGAAATAAATAAAAACACGATAAAACATAATGTAATATTTTAAAACTAAGTCAATATATGGCCCAAAGGACTTAAAGATTATTAAATAGTGGTCCGTGTTTCTATTTGAGTTTGATCACACTGACATTGAGAATCACCACCCATATTATATTCCTTTCAAAACATTTGTTTCTTGGTGCTTCTCAGAAATATTTACAACCTCAGTAAACCAACTGAATTGTCACATGTGCACAGCAAAGCATCATAAACACTTATGATGTCATGCCTCAAGGCACGTCCAATCCCTTTCCCAAATATTCTTTCTCTATCCATTATGTTTCCCAAAGATATATTGATACGTACAATGTATGATACATGGAGCTTTAAAATTTACAGAACACTTTCTTTTCAACCCCTCCAAGAAGTAAATAGCCACATATTGCAGATGAGAAAACTTCAGCTCAGAAAGGGTAAGGGACTTCTCCAAGGTCACATAGGTAATATGTGATAGAACTAGGATTTGAACTCAAATCTCTTCTAACCCCATGTCCAATGAGCATTCCACAATAGCACATTGCCTATATTGATGCAAATGACTGTATAGACAAAAAAAATCCATGGTCACTGGATAAAAAAGAATAGAAACCAAAGCCTTTGGACATATTTGCACATGTGTTGCTACAGGTTTTTGCCACTTATAAGATTCTGATTATTAAATATAATACTCACAAAATGATAACTTTCTCTTTGTATTTGTGTTTCCAGAGCTTATTGCAGTGCTTGACACGTTAATAAATGTTTGTTGACTTGATGTAATATTCAAGAAACATGAAGCATATTGGGGAGGGATACATTATGGTTCAGTAGACAGAACCTTGGCCCTAGATCTAAATGACCTGGTTCAAATCATACCTGGGGTGCTAATTACTTGTAGAACATTGAGCAAGTTATTTAAATTCCCATATGCCTTTGTTTTCTCACCTGTCAAATAAAGGCATTGGATTTGATGACCTCTCATCCTCCTTTAATCTCTGGCTCTCTAAGTCATATTATTTTACCATTAATTAATAACTCAATAAAGGGTGATAAAGATTCATTGATGAATGCATGTGTAATATACTTTTTTGTTATTGATGAGCCATGCTATTCTGGAAAAATAAAATAAAGTTAAAACAACATAGGGAATAGTGCCAATGTAAAGCTGTCTGCATATCAACCTTGAAAATTAAGACTATGGACAGACAATATATATCTGAAGGCAGGGATCACATTTCACTTTTTGTGTGTCTTCTTTCCCCAGTCACCCTACCTCCAAGTCTCTGTTTTCCCTGTAAAGTAGGCTTAGCAATTTTGCCTCCTTCATAAACCACTTGGAGATCCTCAGATGAAGAAAGAGAGCCCTGACCTATCAAAAAGCCAAATCAGAAATAGTTGCTGAATTGATTTTCTATGTTCCTGTGACCAAACTGCTTTTTATTAGTTCCACTGACATTAGTGCTAAATATATAATGCAGTTGTTTTGGTTTAACCCTAAGCTCACCCCAGAGAGAATAACACATGATGCAAGAAGGAAAGAAATTAAAAAAAAAAATAAAAAAAACCACCTCTCATTCTTCTCCCATAATAACCTGACCCTCTGACCCAAGTTATTCCATTTTCTAAAGTCAGCAAATCTCTTGCCCCTTTCAAATATTTACCTCCACAGTTCCTTAAAATATTGCCTGCTATTTAAATCACACAATAATGGATGGCTCCCCTCTTAAAGAGCCAGACATATATCAAGATTTAATACCATGACTGTATTTCCTCCCAAGGCCCAAGGCCTACAAGCTCTTCCATTTTCAGCTCTGGTCTCTGCTAAACAAGGTGTCTGATTTTTGTCCCTGCAGAGGGCAACAGAGAGCCATGTTGTTGGTCGAGAGCTGATTTGCACCCTAATAGAACAGACTATGGTCTCTGGCTTTCAGACCTTTGTGAGGCCTTAACAACTAGTCAGAATCATGTGAGTAAGTCTGAGCTGAATGATCTTTTCTCCTGATGTAACAAACAGGGTGCTGAACTGCTGGGTTATGGCACTGACTTTTTTGGCTCTCTCCTCTTTATGGCAACAGACCTGATTGTTAGTACATTTTGTTCAAGCAAATATATGCTCTGTGTGTGTGGTGTGTGGTGTGTGTGTGTGTGTGTGTGTGTGTGTGTGTGTGTGTGTGTACTTAAATAGAAATCTATAGTCTCTGAAATTAATAAAGTATTCTAATTTTTTCTCTGATGCACTTTAACTTTCTTCCTCCAACTTTTCTTTAACATATTACTGTTAACAGTTAACACATCAAAACCCTTATCAACACATTAATGCTCACTATATATCAGGGGTTCTTAACCTGAGGTTCTCTACTTATTTTTGTTTTATTTTTGATAACTATGTTAATGCAGTTCATTTTCTTTGTAACTATTTGTATTTTGTGCTTTGAATTTAAAGACATTATTTAAAGACGATGGGCATGGCTTTTACTAGATTGTCAAAGGGGGTCCCCCCATGACACAGAAGAGGTTACCGATCTCTACAAATTTGACTTGGGAAAAGTTCAAGAAAAATACCATTACATTTTTAGATTCTGTTTCTTGAAGCTAGAAAATCAGGAGTAGATTTTTCACTCATATACACTTTAGATCTTATATATGCATATATATATACATATATACATGTATATGTGTAACGTTGATATATGTTCCAACTCACTATGTATGGAATAGCTATAGAATCACAGTGTCATGCTATAATCCAATGGTATTTCATTGGAATGCTGTGTTAGGCTTCAGTGAAATGGGATTTCCATATAAACAATACCACCTTCTAGTCATTCAGTCAGAGAATTATAGATAGGGAACTGTTAGAGATATCAGAGACCATCTTTTTTTTAACCCTCCTAACTTTACAGATGAGGAAAATGAGACTGAGGGAGGTTAAACCCAGAGAGCATTACCTTGGGAGGTAGCTAGGTAACACAGTGGATAGAGTTCTGGACTTGTAACCATGACAAATTGAGTATAAACCCTCCTCTGACACTTAATAGCTCTATCACCTTTGACAAGTCATTTAACCAATCTAGATCTCATTTATAAAATGGTGAAAATAATCATACCTGCCTCACAGGTTTGGTGTAAGGTAATATATCTCATCTACCATATTTTATATCATTTAATTAAGTTTTGCAAAGTACCCTAAAGTGCTCCACATGGACTAGTGATGATGAAGACAGTGACGATGATGATGTGACTTGTACAAGGTCAGACAAGTGGTAAGAATAAAAAAATGGAATATAAAGCTAGGTCTCCTTACTACCTGCACTCCAGTCATCTCCTCCCCAACTTTGTCACTCACACTAAAGATCAGGCATGTGAGATTTCCATCCTTCCATTTCTTACTGCCCTACAGCACCATTCTTTTAATTGATGACTTCCCCTCCTAGGCCATTATTTCAAGTAAGCCCCACTTACACTTCATTACATTTTCTGCTCTCTGTCATCTGCTTCATAGCCTGGCCAACTCTCTTGCCACCCTAACCAGAAACAATGTTCTAGGCTTTCTATCCTTCCATCTCTGTAACATCCATCCTGTGTACTTGCTGCCTTGATAATTACTTCTCCTATATCAATATTTTAGGGAAAAAAGAGTCATGCTCTACTTCACTTCCTACCCTCCACAGCACTGTCATATGATTTTATACCCCACATACATTTTTCCTCTTCACCATTCTCCATTTCTAGTTTTAAATACATGAACCATGACCCAATCCATTCCCCTCACCCCTGGGATGGCATATGTTAATTTATTGTCCTATGACCCCCACTTATCATTTCTATAGCTTTCTGAACAAAGTGCCATCCTGCACAGTGACCTTATGTGTTGTCTCCTCCAGTGCAATGCAATTGTCTTTGAATTTGTATTTGTAACCCTAGCACTTAGCAGGCACAAAGTAAGGACTTCAGAAATGTACCCATCATTCATTTATTCAAGAGTCAGTGCCCTTCCCACTATATCACACTGCTTCCAGACAAGCAATTAACACATCAAATTAACAGTAATTTATTAAACATCTGTCATGTGCCAAGAACTGTGCTAGTCTCAGGAGATATGAAAACAAAAATGAAATAATACCTATCCTCAAGCTAGCTGTAGCACAGTATAAGTGTAGCAAACTTCTTCAACTGAGTCCCAGATAGGTATGTCTTAGACCACATTCCACTGTAAAATGATACACGCTCTATCCAGACTCAACTATATTTCATTTAGCTATATGAAACTTCCAGTGTACCTTCTTTATGGCCATCTATAGACCAGCTATGGCTGGTGGCTGACATTTTCCCGTCTCTTCATTAATGTGAGCTCATCACAACAGTAGCAACGTTCAGACAGCAGGAAGACTTGCATGGGTTCACCTCTCAGTTGCATGAATCAGGTATCTCAAACTTCGGTTAAAAGATTACAATGGCAACTCCTAGAGACAAGTAAAAAATATGATAACATAAGAGCACCTAAGGAAATAAAACAGCAAACCCTCAAAGAAGTATGATGTCTCTAGTTTTCTGTCTTTTTCTGCTTCCACTAGTTACCAGTTGGCAAACACTTTCAACGTAACACATTCTTCTTGGTAGACTTTCTTACTATCTTTAGGAAAAAATCCTTTCCAGAAGATATACATGGATTCAACTATAACTCTGGTTGCTGTAGCCTGTGAGAGTACTGTACTTCCCCTGATAAACATGTCTGCTGTTAGGCCATGATGGAGGCTCAGAAATGTATTTGTATACCCAGGTACTGAGGATGAGGCCAGCTCTTGTCATTACTCATACCCATGGCAATTTGATTAGTTCAGGACCCACCTACCTCTGAATTCTTCCAGTGTGATGGATAAATACAGACTAACAGAGACCTTAAAGAAATTCTGCTCTTCAGGATTCACACAATGCAAGACTTTTTGCCTATGGAATCCAGCCAAAGACAATGACCAAAAGTAAGTCCCTAGTCTCACAATACAGAGTTGCCAGTCACCAAGACCTATATCAGCAAAGTTCAATAGTAGAAGGAATCCAAATAAAAAACTTCCACCTCTAGTACTTTACTTCCCAGGGACATGCCCAAAGATCTGCTGCCTCTGATTTGCCATCAGATTTAATGGAAATGGGAGGTCTTTTGGGAATCAGAGAATAAATTTCAGGAAAAGATATTTTATAGTATAACTTCAGATTGCTGGGATTCAAGAGAGGGTATACTGCTCAATCTGCCAGTGATGTTGTGCGTAACCTTGAGTAAGTCACATAATATCCTTGTGCCTAAGTTTCCTTATGTGCAAGCAAAGGAAGCTAGCATAGTTGATCTTAAAGATGCCCTCCAGCTCTAACATTCTATGATTCTATGAATCATGGCAAAACTTTCTCCCCACCTGACTTTCCTATACCATATGTACATACACTTATATATGTACATGTGTGTGCGTGTGCATGCACACATACACACACACAAACACACATACCCCATTCTCTCTCACACACACATGCCCCATACCACCATTTCTTAGGTAATATAGAAAGTGACCTAAGCACAGAAATAACTCAAGAGCTTACAGTAGACTTATTTATCCTATTAATTGACATCATGTCAATATATGGAAACTGATTATCCAAAACAAGAGTGAGGATAAACTAAATGAATTGGTTGAAATATCTGGAATGATGTGTATTTGCTGGTTGCTTCACATCATATCCTCCATCCCCTCTCCTTTTTCTTTTTCTCTCTCTCCTCTCTATTTCTCCTTTTCACCTTAGTCTGCCACATAAAAGCCAATCCAATACATTCACAAGAAATAGAAGAGATTTTCAGAGACATTTTCCAAAGTTCTTCCAATATGCACCTAGGCTACCAGAATTCTGACAGCATCTATGGGGATGATGGAGATGGAAATGTCCTGGCTGTTGAATAAAGTTTTATCATTGTTGGTCACCAGCTCCTAAGCTGCAATATATACATCTATCTGTCCATCCTGGATAGATAGATAGATAGATAGATAGATAGATAGATAGATAGATAGATAGATAGATAGATAGATAGATAGATTAAGCTTTGAACCAAGTTTATAGATAAGTGTCATGATAAGGCCTCTCCTACAATTGTTTCCTTCTGGTTGTCCAGCTGGGACAACATTCCTCTCCTTCCAGCTTGAGGGGTAAGGAGGTAGAAGCAACATACGGCCAGCTTAAAGTGTCATTCTTTACCTTATTCTAGGATTATCTAGTGATAAATATGATAGGTCAAAGACTAAGAAGCTTTGCTAAAGTGACATCTCATTTGCCCTTGGTGTCATACCCCATACATATATACTTATTTAGACATTTAATCTTTGAGGGTACAGGAGCAACCTCAACCAAATGAAAAGCATGGGGTTTTTGACAAGCTCTGATCTAGGTTAGCAGATTGCTTTGGGAAGCTTTGCTTTAGTAACACACAGTGACATACTGAGCAGCCCACCCACATGTCTTAGAATACTCCCTCACATATGCAGAATAACACCCTAGAAATACTCATCCCCAGAACTTATGCAAGAATTCCCTTGGAAGATTGGGTCAGAATGCTAGTAACATTCCTTCTAACCTCTAGCCATTGATCTCCCCAGGTCTCCCAGCATTTTTCTCTGACCCCACACCCTCCTTGGTTCTTTCTTTTCAAAATGATATTGTACTTTTGACAAAAGAGTTGTGTTATACCAACCTCCCCAAGGCAGGCATTATTACTGCTCCAAAGCAATGTGGAAGTCTCTTAGACACCATAGTTCAGATTTATTGACTACTTTTCAACTCAACAAAGTTTCACTAAAGGGCAAAATAAACAAGCTTTGGGAAAATACATGAAGCATGGCTGCCTTCAAAGAAATCTGGCAGCCAGCCCTCTGTGTGACCATATGTATAGTTAGAATTGTTGAGCACACAACTGCACATTTTATGGGTTTCTAATGTAACAGCATAGATTTAGTGGTGAAGGGGACCTTAGAAGTTCATTGCTCCAACCCTTTCATTTTACTGATAAGCCAATTAAGGTCTGGAAGAGTTATGCATGAAGGAATTTCATGTTATGTATGTATGTATGGTGACACAGTGAAAAGAGTGATGGGAATGAAGTCCTTAAGACTTGCCTTCAAATCAAGCCTAAGAGACTTACTGCCTGTGTGATCCTGAACAAGCTACTTAATTCCTCTCTGCCTCAATTTCCTCATCTGCAAAACTCGGGTTAATAATTGTATGTACTTCCCAAAGTTGTGAAGCTCATTTGAGATAATATTTGTAAAGAGCTTTGCAAACCTAAAATCAGTATTTAAATACTCTAAATGAATACTATGACTTGCCCATGATCAAACAGGTAAGAAATGATGGAAGATTTAAAACCAAATCCTCTCACCTCAAACCCAGTCCTTTCTACTGATTTCTATCAACTTAGAATCTCTCATAATTTATTGGGGGAGGGTGAATGGGCATTCATCTAGTTCTCCATCTTTCTTATGGTTTCTTATCTTAGAATCCTATGACATCATCCCCAACCTTTTCTCCTTTATTCCAACCTGTGATTAAGAGGTATTCGTTCTCCTAACCAAGAACAAGTTCTCTGAATATATCCTTTATCTCATCCGATTTTCTTTTTTCTAGCAGATTGTCCCTGCAACGTTTTCCCTCTCTAATCTTCAGATTTCCTTCTCTGCTACCTATAAATATATCCATATATCCTACCTCCTAAAAAATGAAAACTTCACTAGATTCCAAAATCTTTGTTGTCATCTTATTTCCTTTTCTCCTCTAACTTCTTGAAAGAAGCATCTTTACTCAGTGCTCACACTTCCTTTGATCTTATTGTCTTAACTACACAACTACAAAGGCAAGCATCTTTCTACACTCTTCCATCCATAGTCCAGAAAGCCCCCACAGTGATTTTCTGATCATTTTACCCCTCTACTCAATAAACCTCAGTATTTCCCTATAACCTTAAGGAACAAATATAAACCACATTTGGTATTTAAAGCTGCTCATATCTTGCCCTCTTTTTGCTTTTCCAGTCTTCCCACAACATTGCTCCACTTCACGAACTCTAAGGTTGACCCATATGGGCCCTTTTTGTTATTCCTCACAAGAAATGCTACATTTCCTACTGCTGTCCCTTTTCAATGATTGTCTCCCATACCGAGAATAATCTCTTTCCTTTAGGGGAGACAAGAAATAAGGACTTCAGAGCCTTGGACTTCGTGCACTCCAAAACCCATGGATTGAACAGCAAAGGGTGCCTGCCCAACCTCCACTCAACGGCTGGTTTTGGACCCTCCTGACTTAGAGTGAATGTCAAAAGTAACAGTTTCTCTTAGAAACAACAATCCTGAGATTCCTGTCCCTCCCAGAGTGATTTATCTATTTTTTTTCTTTTCTATTAAAGGGGCCACCTCTCTGATGAGGTTTTAAAGAGACCTATTCATTGAATGAGGATTACCTTACTTTAAGTGAGTGCCTGAAAAGGTCTTAGCCTAAAAGGCCAACGTCTCCCATTGCATCCTTGGCCATGGCCAGTCATCCTGATGAGTATCTGGTCAGTGGATCCAGATGACTCAGTAGGAGAAAGTAAGGTTGGTAACCTTGCACAGCCCTCTCTCATTCAAACCAAAGTCAAGTGCAACTCATGTCTTCATTTCTCCAATGTCATGGTCCTCTTCAAAAATGAAGGACCAACACAATCTTCCTTCCTTACTTGTTCCTCTTAGAATCTCTGGTTACCTTCAAAACTCAACTCAAGTACCATCTTCTACTGTAAGAGGTCTCTTATCATGCTCCCAGATCCTACTAGTGCCCTCCTTCCTATGATAAACTTTGTCTATTTTGTTTAGATTATGTGTGTGTGCATATATGCACACATACACACATATGAGTGTTTTCAAGGTGTTTATGTATAGGTGAATGTGTGTGTGTTATCTACAAAGGTTATACAGATGTCCACATGGGTTTATTTAAATGATAGTCATGGAGAGACCACTGGATGTCACTGGAATCTTGCTACAATTTTCCAAAAGAGACTACTGTAATAGTAATTTAAATGGAAAGATCTTTCTCATTCATTAATAGGCCAATATGATCTGCTTAAATCACCTGGAAGCCTAAGTCACATGTGGTGGGAGGAGCTTGCTGAACAGGTGGAACAGAAAGGGTGGAGCAGACCCGGGAGGAAGTAAGTGAGCAGGGTCGGGTCAGAAGGGAAAGAACTCAGGCCAATCAACACATCAAGGCTCAGACTCATGACAATTTATAGTGAGAAGGCCCTGGCTGAGAGGTGGGAGGTCTGAGAATGGCTTTGCCCTCTGCTATGATCATGTTCATTAACTTCTTGGTCACCAAGATGGATTTTGCTTTCTGATTCTGGGATTTGGCTTTCTGGTGCTTAACTAAATGTTTTCTTCTGCCTTCTATATAGAGAGTCTTTTATATTTTCTGATTGAGAACTAAGCTGGGATATTCATAGTTATCACCAGAGGGGAACAGAAATTTAACTCTACTAGGCTGGTTATTCTCCTCTCTCCAGAGAGGGGGGAACCAAAAAGAATTATACCCTTCCGTCCTTTTAAATGCTGCTTATCAAGAAGATTTTTTCATATTATATATATATTCCATGTATGTAATGTATATTTATATGTTCAAGTTGCTTCCCTTGTTGCTCTCTTTTAAAAGTGAAGTATAGCTTATATTCAAGGTTTTATTCCTCCCTACAAACTGATTTTTATACAAAAGCCCATCACAATCAATGAACAGCATACAAGTCCATTTATCCAATCAAATGCAAACAGAAATCAGAAAAGTTATGTGATTAGGATTTATATCAACTAGAATATGATGATAAGTATGGTGAATTAGCTCCTTAATTGAGTGAGAAAGAGAGAGAGAGAGAGAGAGAGAGAGAGAGAGAAAGAAAGAGAGAAGACAATATAATATTGATTTTTCCCAACTTGTCTTCCTTCCCAGTTATGCTCTCTTTCCTTCTAAATATTTTGCCAAATAACATTGTAACCACAAGTGTTGCCTAAAAGCAGAAAGAAATCTCTTCTCCCAAGTTTTGGTGCCAAATCTGCCCCTCAGAAAGACACATAGAATCATCTCTACCAGTGAGGAAAAGCTTATGCAAATGATACAGGTTTGAACCTTGATTTACATTTATGTACAAAATTATATGTGTGCATAGTCATTTGCATAATATATGTATATGAGATGTATATGCACATATACACGTGTACACATATATCTTAATTTTATATTTCCATTTATCTGTGTGCATATTGTCTCCCCCCAACTGGCATATAAGTTCCTTTAGAGCAGAGGTTGTTTCAGCCTTTCTAGTTGAATGTTATGTCTTATTCCCCCCCCTTTCCTAATTAGCTCCTTAACATTAGGGACTCTGTGGGTGTGTATGTGTGTATGTGGGCATGTGTATGCATATTTGTGTGTATATTATATGTACACATATATGTATGTGCACAGGGTATCATAGTACAGAGCACCTAGCATTACTTTGTGCCATACGTACAGCATTCAATAAACATTTTACTATTTTAGTTGAATTTTTTTGTATCAGTATCCCCTACTTCATCCTATGCGTAATAATATCTGGTGACTTAACAGGTTTCTAATTGTCTGAGATCTTTCTTCACCTCTATTATGCATTCATTTTCTTGTTCTTATGCAGGTCAACCATACATATAAGACTCAGTGTATAAGTATAATATCTTAAATCAACAAGAAGAAGGATTCCTTTCCTGGAAGAATTATTGGAGGGAGTAGAAACATTTGATGTTTTAGGTGCTTGGAAAATATCATTCATTAATTTAAATCTTGGAACTTGAGAGCCCCTTGAAAGCAAGCAAAGAACAGAAAGAATAATTAATTACCTTCCCCCCCCTCCCTTTACCATTTGAGAATGGAACAGCCTGACTTCTAGTTCTGCCAGAAGAAGATTGTTTTTTAATGGGATTAGATGATGTCATGAAGAAGCCTTGGGAATAGTTATTATTTTACATAAATGAAGCAAGAGAAAAACCTCCCAGTTGGAGTTAGGTCAAGAAGAATATAGTTGGTGGAAGACAGAGGAAAGGATAGAATTGATTCTTTGTCTTCTTCAGTTTTGAAGAAGTGGTTGAATCTCTTAGCATGGTACATTGTACAAGGTAGGTACTCAAGTCATTTTTAAATAATTCAATGACTTCAAATTTAAATAAAAACGCTTTCAAGGTGTTTGCTTTATGATGTTTGCTATCATCAAGGAGGTGAAAATAACTAATGACTAAGCTTGACACCAAAGAAGAGATATGAGAATAAATGTCTCTCCTCCTTTGTAGAGGAGGAGGACTATGGATATGGAACATTTTCTACACTGTTGTACATTCATGATGTGTTGTTTAGTTTTGCTGAACTGTTTTGTTTTGTTTTGATTTTATCTCTTTGGAATTCCTTGGAATATGATATATCTCTGAATGAGTGAAGGGAAAAGATATATCAGGAAATGGAGACAAGGTGAAAACAAAAGCTAACAATTAAAAAAAATTAAATAAAGATTTGAATAATAATGATAAAGAGACTGAAATTAAGTCCAATGTATTGGTATTATCTTTTCAAACCATATACTAAACCTTCTCTTTTTATACAGAAAGGCAAGGTACAGCCATAAGAAGACGAATTGGTTCCAAATCGCAGTTTCTATTGCTTTTGACCTGTGTGACCATGACCAAGCCACTTAACTTCTGAAGCATCATTTTCCTTGTCTGAAAAATGAGAGGATTGGAGTAGATGATCAAACATCCCTTCCGGCTCTAGAATCTATGGTTTTTCAGCTTGCTTTAAAATTCCTTGGTATCTATCATATATATCCATTTGGCTAATTGTGCATGTGTCTTGGACTTCAATTTTTTTTTCCTTTGGTTCTAAGACTGGCCACTGTGTACAAATACTTAGCACTTAAATCTCCCTTTGTAAAAATAGTTGATACTCAGTGCCACTCCTATGGATGCATTGTCAGAGAGCATGTGTAGGAAAGAGTTTATTTCACTCAATGGATAAACAAACAAGCATATTCTATTCTTAGACCCCAAGACCAAGGAAGGTTGAATGTAATTTTAATAAAAGCCAGTGAGCTGCTTCTACCATAGCATCCCATGGGCATGCAATAATAGTTTCAGACAGCATCATAGCAACATATACTGAACAGAACCAGGGTTGCCATTTTAAAGATTTTTTTTCTTCCAACTAAAAGCAAATGACAGTATTTTCCTGTATTCCAAATGTCACTTCTCACTTAAGAAAGATTCCTTATCAGATAGGACTTTGCATGAATTTTTGCTACTCTAAAAAGGATCGCTGCATTAATATACATCATATGTGTACATATATATGTATACATATACATATATCAACTAGTCTACATCTATTTTGAAGTCGAAAGTCCTCCCCAATTCACTTCCTCTCCTAAGCATTGAACCAGGAACTTCCCTAGTATTGACCACAATTTATGAATAGTGTTTATTTTAACTCAGGCTCAACTATTTCATGTTTCTGCTAAGAGAATCAATTCAATACCCATGAGTAAAAAAAATAACACCAAATTTGAAAGAGAACACAGTCTCATTCTTGGCAAAAATAGCACTTAAAGAAGAGGCAAACATAAATAAGGCAGAAAAAAATTAGGAGTAAAGTATGAAGAAAGACGATTTTTACAGCACGGATAGCTTGCTCTTGAGCATTAACTCAACATGGACTTTCTCTGCTGAAAGGGACAGGCTATTATTCTTCACCATAAGTATTAGACATACAAGGTAAAGGGGAGCTATTGCAGCTTGACTTCAGGAAAAAAAAATGACTCATGCAGGAAAGATAAAACAAACCAAAACTATTTGGAATTGTAAGGAGTTGCTTTTTATTTTTAATTTTACTTTAAAACATCATCTGAGGAAGTTGGTAAACCACAATCATGACCATCAAACACACCAGGATATTTTTCTGGGAAGTATCTTCCTCCTGTCCTAGAATATCATTGTTGAGAGGGACCTCAGAAGAAATCGATTTCACCGTGTGAGAGAGGAATCCACAGAGCTATCAGTAGGGTGAGTTAATTCGAGCTTTACAACTGTGTGCCAGATTTAGAGGGGACCAAGAGCATTAGCAGTTTTTCTACAGTGGATAAGCAGAAGCATCTAGCAATGGACACAATACAATTATAATTCTCTACAATAGATTACAAAATGGAATTAACTTGCACCCTCTCTCCCCACGTACAACCTTTCCAGTAGCCTTGAATGGATGTCCCAGAGTCTCTGTCTCCCCACCAAAGAGTAATATTTTGTCCTGCCCAGAGCAAAGGATGTTTCAAGGTACTTGATCCAAGTACAGCTTATGGATTGACCTATAATCACCCAAATAGAAAAAATTCCTTATTTGTGTCGCTGCTAGTCCAATGTGTACCTGAATAAGAATTCTTTCTATAACATTCTCAACAGATGGCCATCTCATCTCTGTTTATAGACTTCTAAATCAGGGGAGATCATCACCTCTTAGGGTAACCCATTCTCTTAGGGAGAAACTCCAATATTTAGAAAACTTATCCTTATTTGAAAAATCTAACTAAATTTAGTCTAAATCTTTTTTTTTTTTTTCAGTTTTCTATCTATTGTTTTTAGCTCTGTTCTCTGGAATATAGCAAGGCAAATCTAATTTTCCTTTTACATCACAATCTTTCAAATAGTTGAGACCAGCTATCATGTTCCTCTACATCTTCTAACAACCATACTAAAATATCTCATACACCTTTTAAAGGATAGCATAATTGCAAGACTTTCTTTTTTCATTTTGGTTATCTTTCTTGGGATTCTTACAAGCTTAACAATGTCCTTCCTAAAATATGACACTTAGACCACGCACAATATACCTGATGTGATCTGGCCAGGGAAGAGACCAGACTATTACTTCCCTTACACTTTCTAATCCATTTCCTCTCTTTCCCTACACTCTTCTAGCTAATTCAAAGCCAGTGTTCAATAGCATTAACACTAACCATAGCTGGTTGTAGGAAAGGCAGTTACTAAGAAACAGAAGAAGAAAGCAAATGATCGTTTAGGTTTCAAAGTTGTTGGGGATTTTTTGGTTTAGTTTTGTCTATTACTCTGTGTTTCAGAACCCATTAGATGACTTAGGCCTTCAGGCTGAACCATGACCTCTGACCTCACACCATTTCCCAAACAGCTTTGCCTCATTTGATAGGAGTCCAGAGTAGCCTCCAGGCTTACAGTTTAAGCTCTGCGTTGCAGTTCTCACTTGGTGCCTACTACCATTTATGTGCAAGTTACATAAGCCAGAACAATCTCTGACACACATCAAGGGCATTGTTCCAATTTAAGAGTAGATGGTTAGAGAAGGTGTTATTTGTACCCCTTGTCAAGCTGTGATTGTTCGCATCTGGCTATAAGCTGAATAGGGCCTTAGATTCAGGGCAAGAGAAGGAAAACTGGTGGTAACTGAAGCAGGAAGGTGGTGCAAACTGATATTATGAGTTTCAGATCTGAAATAAAGTTGCCTCACTGATGAAGAGAAATGCAACAAGAAATCTGTGATTTAATAAGACAAGGCCATGTGCATTCCTATACACACGCACAAGTCTCCAAATCCAAAAGATTAGCTCAGTTAAAATTAATATGTTAGAATTCACTGCCTCAAAGTAACACACAGTTCCTTGCTACAAGCTTCTGTGACAGGCGTCTATGTGCTGATTCCAACTAGCACAAAGAGGTTGAGATACATTTTCTCTTTTATGTTGATCTTAAATGTGGCTAATCTCTACCCACTGGGCATGGAATCAATTTTGAATTTCACTTTCAGACCCTTTTTCTTCCCTTCTTCCTTGGTCATTATATATGATGCAAACAAAAAGGGGAGGTTTACGTCTACAATTTGGAGACTTGAGGATTAGCATTAATCTGCAAATACAGACTGTGTGAATACTGATACGGAAGCTCCAAAGCATTCCTGCCATGTTCTTTTCTTGAAAGGAATCTCCTGGGGGGAAAAGTACATACACCATCAGCTGCTATTCAAATATTTCATCTTGTGCTCTGCTGTGGAGCAACATCATTTTTTTAAAAATGCACATTGTATATAGGCTCTTTATTCAGACTAAGACTTGGACCTGAGTAATGATGAAAGTGGGCTGGAAGCACCAAACTGGCATCAAACAAAAAACTGGAAGGTCATGTGCCCTAGAATTAAAAATCAAATGTTTAATAGAACATGATACATGCCTCAGATCTCTGTTTTACTAGAAATAGAACCTGCTACCTTTCTAATTGTGATACTACAGATCTGGAATAGCCAGGGAAGGAACCAAAAAACAGACAGGAACTTCCCCAATGTTTCTTTTTTGTTTGTTTTATTTTCAGTACCCATTCCATGTCATAGTGTAAATTAGCTAAAAACAGCCATGGTCATGAGTGAAATTTTATTTTAAACATGTATAATTGAAGATGTCAGAAATGAAAAAAAGAATATTTTTAAAAGGTTATCCTGGAAGTTGTTCTTTAATTTTTTCATCGGTTCTTCCATGGTACGTAAGAAAAGTAAAGGCCAAAAGGTTTCACTGGAATGTATCCTAGCCCATCTGGTCCTTTGGGTCTATTACAGGCTACTATAAAACCTTGTGGCTCTCATTTCTAAGGAAAAAATCATAAAACAGGCTTTATAGGAAATTTAGGGTACCTTAGAGACCTGATGCATTGTGGCATAATATATAGAGTACTGAAATTTGAGTAAGAAAGACCTGAGTTCAAATCCCAACTCTGAAATTTAGTAGGTAGGTAACTTTGGGCAAGACACTTCATGACCCCAAACTTTAGTTAATAATTATTGATAATGAACCTGTAAAAACCTAAAAGAATCTATGTGTTCTAAAATGTTTGTAGTAGCTGTTGTCATGGTGGCAAAAAAAATGGAAATTGAGGAAATGCCCATCAGCTGGGGAATGGCTGAATATATTGTGGTATATGATTGTGCTGGAATACTGCTATGCTGTAAGAAATGATAAGTAGATTGATTCCAGAGAAAAAAAAACATTGAAAAATTTTCAGGAAATACTGCAGTGTTACATTAGCAAAATCCAGAGAATGTTGTGTACAGTAACAGCAATATTGTTCAAAGAGCAACTTTGAATGACTAAGCTTTTCTAAGAAATATGAATATTTGAATCAATTATGAAATACTTATGAAGAAACATGCAATCCACCTCCAGTGAAAAAACTTATATATGGAATTATGTGTTGTATAATTCCATATATCTGTATCAAATGTCAGCCTTTCGGGGAGGGAAGGAAGATAAGAACTTGGAACTCAAAATGTTCAAAAATAAAATAAATATTAAATAATTATTATAAAAATTATTATTTTAAAATAATAAGATCTAGCATGTATGTAGCTCTTTAAGTTCGCACCTTAAAAGGACCTTAAAAACATCATCTCATTTTTCCTTCACAACATCCCTGGGAGGTAGTTGCTAGTTTTATAAACATTTTACAATTGAGAAAACTGAGGCATACCAAGTATAAGTGACTTCTCCAGGATCATACAACTAGTAAGTATCTGTGGCAGGATTTCAACTTATGTCTTGCTGATTCCAGTTCCACCGTACAACTTCATCTAAAGAAATAGAAAAAAGGATACCTATAAGGCCTATAAAGTCCAAAGTAGATAGTGTATTATCCATGTACACACACCAACTGTAAGGTAAATATTATTAATATTTAGGAATTCTTTCTTTGTCCCTTTTCTTCTCTATATCTGATCCCTTTTTCACTGCTACTCTTCTAAGAGTATCTTTATTGTGTCTATTGCCACACAACCAGTTCTCTCCTTAACCCCTAATATCCTGGTTTCTATCTCCATAATTTATTAGAAATATACTTATAAAAATTAGCAAGGACCTCAGAATTGAATCCAGTAGCCTTTGTTTAATTATCATTCTTTTTTTCACTCCTGCAACCATCCTTTCCCCCTGGATTTTCTCTCTTCCCTTGCATTCCATAACATTATTATCTTCTATTCCACTGACCACCATTCTTTCTCAGTCTCTTGATTCATCTTCCTCCTCCTGTTCCCTAAATAATATCCTTGAAATCTCTGTCCTAGTCTTTCCTTTCTCTCATGAGCTCAACTCTCAGTATTATGTAGATGGACCACGCATTTAGCCATTAGTTCTCTGCTGACCTGCTGGATATCTCAACATATCAACAACTGCACTTGTCATCCTCCCTCCCCATACAACGTCTTCCCAACCTTTCTATTTCTCAGTACTGATAGTTCTTATGTCCACCCAGTCACTAAGATTTTAAAACTCAGAATTAGCTTTTATTCTTCTGTCTCCTCCTATACCCAGTCTGTTTAGAAGTTTTTCTTCTTCCATTCTGTCCATTCTGTTTCCACAAAATATTTTTCTTATCTCTTCTCTTCTCTACACTGAGACCCTGACCTTAGGATAATAACATCATATTTGCATGTCACCTTAAGGTTTGCCTAGCACTTTACTTTCATTCTCTCATTTGAGCCTGTCAGCCCAGTCAGGTAGGCACTGTTTTGGATTGGATTAGTGATTTCATTTGTGTATGAATGATGAGTAAATTTGAGGCTTACGGTGGTTGTGACTTGTCCAGGATCATACAGATTAGAACACATATCTTCCTCATTGAAATGGCTAGCTATTGAGTCATGTAGTATTTTCTTCACAATGCCATGGAAAGAGGACTGGGATCATAATTTGATAATGAGTTCAAATCACTTATCAATCAAGACTGACCTTTGTGATTATGTGAAAACTTCAACCTCTTGGAGCCTCAGTTTTCTCATCTATGAATTGAGAGAGTTGGACTAAATGATTTTTAATGTCTCTTGCAATAGTTAGTCTGTATTCCTGCAATATAAGTACTCTTTGATATAATTATAGCTCACTTTTTAGAAAAAATAAATGAATTCCCACGTGAAAAAAATTAGCATTACTAAGCATCTGTGATCATCTCCTTGTTTTCCTAGACAGTGAGATTTATAGCATGTGCCTCCATGATGGCTGATGACTAGTTGGAGAACTGAGGGGAAATCAAATGGTGCAGATGGTATGGCCATTTGCTCAGTCACATTTCTTCTTTCAAAGCAGGGTACACCATAAAAGCCATTCCATTCCCTTATTGAGGGGACCTTTTTAGCCAAACCATTGGATTAATATATGAGAGGATGATACATGGTCTGTCTGCTGGAGTACTAACCTTTGTCTCTGTTTATGCCTTAGGGAGTTGGCAATGGTTACAAAGAATTTTGCCTGACAGCTGACCATTTCAGTGGGGCTGGGGTGGCAAAGTAAATCTGTAGCCTTAAAATTGCAGGAGGAAGGAAAACAACCCTCGGCCAGCTGGGATCTTTTGAAAGTTACATGTGTATCCCTCTGGGAGAAGTTTGGAATGCTCACAGAGTTTAAGCAGCTCCTGGTTACTGATTCCACTTGCCAACTAAGAGCTGTCTTTTATTGTCTATGCTCTATTTGTTGACCTCAAGCAAGAAACATCACAGTGACCTGAGATGGATGTTAGGAGGTACTCAGGAGACAGGTTCTAATCTCAGCTCTCTAGTTGTGTACCTTTGAACAAGTCTCCACCTCACTGGGAAACTCCATGTCCTCCTATGTAAAATGAGAGGGACAGAACAAATGAGTTTTTTCCAGAGTGAAAATTACCTGACTTTGTGCTATTGAGACTGAAAAAAAAATGTCAAAAATGAGAGAGGTAAGGAGAGAGAGATATATTAACCTTGTGGGCAGGGAGGGGAGAGGGAGAGGAAATTACTGGTATAAGTAAGGCTTTCCCTACATCAGGTTATTCTTCATGTTTCAAATGAAAACCCAAACTATTGTTTGTTTGTTTTTTCCCCCATCTTTCTTTTGATTCAATATTTAAGCATCTATTCCACTTTAAGCTAATAGTTTTAAGGGGGAGATACTTTCCTCCAACCATTTGCTTTTGGCTTTTAGTGCCTTTAGAATCTCTTTCTTCCTACATGCATCTAATAGTCATAGCTCTAGAAGTAGAAGGGACATCAGAGTCTATCTAGTACAATCCCTTCATTTTATATGTGAGGAAAAGAAGCCCCAGGGAGGTTAAATGACTTATCAAAGATTACATAGACAGTTAAGTAGCAAAGCTAGGATTTGAAGCCAGGTCATCTGATTCCAGAGACAGGGCCCTTTCCATTGTCCATTGTTGCTATGAATGAAGAAAATGTTAAATAAGTGCCTGTTGAATGAAGGAAGGAATTAAGCTGATTTAAATAGGATGAAGACTGGGTCTCATGACATAAGACATCTCCTGTTAAAATGAATAGTTTCTAGTAAGGCAGATTTGTCTTTTATTGCATAAAGGGGGTTCAGATTCTCTGGAGCTCTTCTCAATAGTACAGAAGAACATCCAACTGGGCAGTGTATGTTATCAGACAGGTGGACTGGTGGTGCTCCATGAAGAAACTAACGAGGTGAAGAAGCCACTTGGTCCATAATAGGAATGTTGACAACCATACCATGAGGTGTGGTCAGGCAGACAGATATGATGACATCATGGTTCATGTGACAAGAGTCCAGAGATATGCATATGTCAATACTCATCATGAGACTTATAAACGTCATTTCTCTCTTCATCCATAGCATGGCTCTTTTTGATTCATGAAAACAAAACAAAGGATCTTTTTAATGAGGCTCATTTTAATGATTCCCCCAAAATGCAGACTTTTGAAAGTATAAGCTGCATGATAGCAAGCTCTAAGTGTGGTAATTCACAAACAGAGAACGGACAGAATATTTTTTCTAGGTTGTATAATTAGAGATGAAAAAATCCCATTTATAAGTCTTCTTCTTGTTTCTTACTCCTGTGCCTTGGAAGAAACTCTTAGTTGTATCCTGGATACTTATACAGGTAAACCTCCCCTGGCTTCATTCTGATAAGAAAAGTATTGAAATCCCACAGCACACATTATTTTGATTATAGTTATAAGTGAAAGTTAAAGTAAATGTTTTGTTCCATCATTTTTATAAATTACAAATGAAATATACAAAAAACATCCTTTAAGTACCACAAGTATAGTTTTACATTATTTGAAAGCCTAACTAGACATACAGGTAGACCTTATAGTCAACATCTTATTTAATCTAATTTCATAATCTTCCTATTTTAAAATTATTTCCCCTATCAATTAATATTGTCTAAAATTTGACTATCCGGGCACCATTCTTTGGATTTTGTATTGTACTCAATTAAATTGCAAATTTCCTTTGAGGTAAAAGATAACACATTAAGTTGCTATAGATTATTTAAAGCATAGTGTGAATTAGAATTACAGAGTTGTAAAATCCTTAGAGGTCATCTAGTGTAATCCTGATAAAGACATACCATTTCCCATATATTTCCAAATAAAAAAGCCACATGAGAACAATCAGAGGAGGAAAAAGAAAGCCTTTTTCCTACTAATTGATGGGCAGCTCCACCCCACCCCCAATTTCCAAGTCTTTGCCACCATAAAATATGCTGATACAAATATTTTTGTACATACAGAGTTTTTCCTTTTCCTTTGATGTCTTTGGGGTATAGACTGAGTAGTAGCATTTTTGGGTCAAAGGGTATGGTAGAGTTTTGTAACCTTTAGAGCAGAGTTCCAAATTAATATCCAGAATGGTTGGATCAATTCACAACTCCACCAACAGTTCATTAGTGCCAGGCCTAGAGGCCTGTATTGGGCTACCCGAGTCTTTCTTACCTGTCCCAGGTCTTCGGTTGGCCAAACCGGATAAACGTATGAGAGAAAGGACGTTCCAGAGTCGAACAGGGGTTGAGCTTTATTACAGGGTCTAGTTACAAGTGCAGGGGGGTCTTCCTTAGGAGGAAGAGGGGGAGATTTCCTAAGGAGGCTAAGCTTAAGGGATTGGAAGTAGAAGTACAAGCGGGGAGAGAGGGGGAGGGGAGAGAGGAAAGAAGAGGAGCGGAGCCTACAGTCCTCTTGGCTCCACACGTGCTAAGAGAGAGCTTTCTGGCTTCCTCAATCCTACTTAATCTTCAGCCACACAGTTTGCATCTCAATACCGTGCTGTTAGGTAACTAGGTGTGCTCCAATCCGGGACAATCTCGAGGGCAGGGAGACTCCACCCATCACGTATCTCCCGGGGAGAGGCGGAAATACCCGAGCTAGCCGAGCTAGCTCAGTCTGACCTTCTCGAACCCCTGCTGTTCATGGAGGGCCTCGTAAGACTCTAAGATTTAGAAGTCCCACTTTTACCTGCCCGAGACCGTCCACACGGATTTGAGCTTCCAATCCCAACACATTAGTGTTCCAACTTTCCTGCATCCCTTCCAACATTTGTCATTTTCTTTTTCTTTCATATTAGACAATCCGATAGGTATAAGGGACAAACCCAGATCTTCTAATCCCAAAGTCAGCATTCATTAGTTGCCTCCCTGGGTCATACATGAGTTACTGGTTAGTTATTTTCTGTTTTCTCACTGATGTGGACAACTAGAGAATGAACACTCAAGGGTGAGTAGGAGCCAATGAAATTGATAAATATGACTATTTTGATGTTATGGAAAACATTTGTGAATGAAGTAAATGATAGAGAAACTGAGGTAAAAAAGGTTAAGTGACTTGTCTAAAGTCAGGGATTAAGGCAGGATGTGGTCGATAGATCAATTTTCCCGTGTTTAATCCACAGAGACTTACTGCCTCTGTAATTTCAGACTGCTATACAGTCAGAGGTATTTAGATGTTTGCAAAATTAACCTCTCAGAATACTGCAGCTGGAAATGGCTTATTGAATGCCATTAATTGATTGAAGTCAACATGCCATTAGGGGAACATTGGTTTGTCTGCCAATAGCAATGAATCATAGAAGGTGGTTTGTGTGAAATAGACATGTAAAAAAAAAGAAGGTAGACAGCAATTTTGGCTTGAGAAACTGCAGTGTCAGCTCATGTGCATGAGCTATGGGATTATGGGATTCTGGTCAGTCAGTGAGTTGCAATGACCTTAGTCAGCCACCGTGGATCTGAACACTAACCATATCAACCATGCCATTAGTGAACTTTTGATCTGGGAGAAGTCACTACGTTGCTCAAGTTCATTAGAACCCACTGCATTTTAAAACAAACGCTACATATCTCTCTTCAAAATACTAAATGCTGAGTAGATATGAGATTTAATGAAAGTGTGGGGGGGTTACTGGTCAACTGTAAAAAAAAGAGAGGGAGCTAAAAGCCAAAGAATTGTCATGAGTCCTTATGTCCCAATCTTATGTCATAGCAGTAGTTTAGGGGACTTAAGAAGTGGTTTCATAAAATAAACAGTCTATCCAGTAAATGCTTTAAGCAGTAGGTCTTTATTAGGTGTGTTTTAGTTCAAACAAAGTGACTCAAGAGTTAGATACAGATGGTGGGAAAGAATCCACAAAGGAAAAACACAATTAGTGCAAAAGCTCCTGCCTCCACATGATAGAAAGGAACATTCAGGTTTCTCCTTGGATCAGAAACAGAATAAACTTCAAGCATGAAGAGAGAAAGTCCTATCAAGAGGCTGTCTCTGAATTTGTCTTTGCCAGGTCTCTGGCATTTCTTCTACTCAGTAGATATGTTGCCTGTGTCTTTTACTAATGTGGCTCAACCATAGGGGCAAAGATATATGAGTATCATGAGAGTTAATATGGAAAAGATGAAGGTGTCTCACTTAGGTGAATCTGATTCATTTTTCATTTCTGATAAATCAGACAGAAAGATGTCATGGATTAGCAAAGGAAATCCCTGTAATACTACTAGAGGGCTGGAAAATTTCCAAAAGTTTCCAGAAATGGGTAGAGTAAAAGTACCAAGAAAGAGGAAATAGATATCTAGTGTCACAAGGGATGCTAGGCCCCTTGAAATACGGAGTGTTTTGGGATTATCATACTTTTACCAAGGGAAGGAACTGTTGGGATTCATAATTTTCTTCAACCCTATTCTATCAATCAACAAACATTTATTAATAAGCCTGTGTGTCAAGTACTGTGCTAGGTCCTGGAAATACAAAGACAAAGAAAGAAACAATGCCAACTTTCCTGGAACTTAAATAAGAGAAGAAAACAAGTGCAAGGAGGCTTATATACAGAATAAACAGGAAGAGAATACAAATAAACATTTGTATTTATTTATATTGGCTCTTAAATATTATAAGCTAACTGTGGGAAGGGAATTAAGGTACCAACGCAACTTGGGAAAGCAACACCTTTAAATACCCTTAACCTTTCTTCCTTGAGGAAGAATTAAGTTATTTAGAGACCAGAACTTAACACCAGGAGATCTAGGTTTGAATCACCTCTGATGCTTACTAAAGGTGCAATATGTACCAAGTCACTTAACAGCTCTGAATCTATATTTTTTATCTATAAAATAAGAATAATAATAATGTGCATATGTGATCTTCCTCACAACACTGTTGTGAGGAAAATACTTCTTAAACTTTTAGTTCTATATTAATGTGGTTTTTCTCTTTTACATGTAGTATGAAGCCTGAAATTTCTATGCCAGATTTCCAGTTATCATTAGTGGTTATTGGACATAGCCTCCACACCTACTCACTAATGGTAATTGTTACTTACAGAATAGAAGGAATATATCTTGGGACCTCAAAGAACTCATTAAAACCTATGACTCTCTTCCTGGATGGCAACCACATCTTTGTCTATATCCATGAAAATCAGCTAAATCTCCTAGCCATATCACCTAATGCCAACTAGACATGTCCACCTACATCACATAATGAGTTTAGATAGACAGATAAATAGATAGATAAACGCATATATATGTGTGTGTTTATGTGTATGTATGGAGGTATACATATGCATATATATAATTTCTATTAATTTGCGATATAAATAATTGTAGAAATATGCGGATATTTCCTATATTATTGCTACCTCACACAGAGTCTGAAATGAATTTCTTAACTCATCCTCACCCTCTCAAATCAAATTATCTATCTTCTAATTCAGTCGGTAGTGCTATCATTCTCCTAATTACTATACAGGTTTCGAAATTTAATACACATAAGGTTATAGTATCAATAATTGAGCTGAAAAGAACTTTAGAGATGTTAGTCCAACTTCATTGTAAATACAGGGACCAGCTTTTTTTCAGGCAGTGAAGACTGCCCCGCTCCAACATACTTCTCACAAAAGATCATCTGCACCCTCCTCCCAAGGAGAAGTGAAAACACAAGAAGAAGTACTTAGTGCAGAGTCTGAACTCATATTTCATGGACATAAAGTGCTCAGGGTGCTATAAAATCACCATTGTCTTCAGCCATGCACAAATGATGGTTCTCTGTGTCAGATGCTCCACTGTACTCTGTCAGCCTAGTGGAGGCAAGGCAAGACTTACAGAAGGATATTCCTTTAGACAGAAGCGTACTAATGACTTAATCAAGATGAATGAAAAATTGTAAAGAATAAAACAAATTTGATACAAAAAAAATAAAGAAAAAGGGCAAATAAATTGAAGGGTGAGGAAATCCTCCACTTTTACATATTCAGTAATAAATAAGTAGATGAATGCATTAAACGTATTAAATGCTCACAATGGGCCAAGCACTGTGCCAATGCAAGAAGTCCAAAAAATTCTTCTTGCATGATGTCTCTCTTGACTATTTAGCCTTGACTAATAAGCTTTTATTTTTTTCTTATTCATACCAACACTAATCTGTTCCTGGACATCATCATCTCATAAATTAAACTATTGTAATATTGTCCAAATCATTCTGTCTGGTTCAAGTTCCCCTCCTCTCCAAATTGATTGGAAATTTTCTGTCAGATATGTTTTCCTCAAGCATCACACTCATCATAGCACTGCCTGCCTCAAAAGCCTTGGTTCACCATTGCATATAGAATAAAATCTAAATCCCACAATTTGGCCTCAAAACATTCTTTTCCATTGTCACCTATGATTTTTCCTCAACCTAAGTTTTCCAGAAAGGTTAGCCTGTTCACTGCCTGCTACATACAGTCTTCAAACTCTCAGTTCTTTACCTTTCCTGATGGTATTCCCCGGCTTGAAAAGACCTCTCCCTCTCCTCTTTCAAATTCCATTTGTTCTTTAAGACTCAACTCAAGTCATCTCCACAATTTCATTTTGACTACTCTGATTCCTATTTTTCTCTTTCTCTCTCTCCACAGAATCATTTACTATTTGCCCTTTCTATAGAACTTAATCATTGATTGCACCATATTTTGAACTTTTCATTGGTTTATTACTTGTCTCACAACTCAACTATAAGTAAGAAACCGAGGCCCACAGTGCCAAGAGGAGTGTCACAAATAAATATTTTGTTGACTGTTTAACTGAAATTATATATATGTAGCAAAATTTGTATATTTGAAATGTTCATCTTTTCTGGGAATTGACAGAAGACTTTTTTTCACAAGTCAGCAAGTCAAACCAGTCATTTTTTGAACTTACTTTATGTAATTATCATTTCAATTTTGTGTTAGACCTTTAGTTTATATTGTTTCCTTTCTAGTAGAATCTAGTGTAATTCTATCATCAGCCTGTTGAAGGAAGGGATTATATTTGTGGTATAAGAGAGTTCAGATAAAGAGCAGCATAGCTACACAGAGATAGGCAACAAAATTTCATTATTGCACATGAGGGGAGGAGAATAGATGCCAACAGGGAATAATTAATCAGTAAACATTTACTGAATGCCTACTATGTGCCATGCATTGTACTGAGCTTATGGGATCCCTTCCTGTGGCCAAGGGCAGTACACATTGGGTGACTTTCAGACATATGGTTGTTCTTCAACCAAAGGGCCAGAGCCTCCTTGGTGTCAGATTTACGTAGTGCTTTAGACAACAAGGAAGTGTAGTCCCAGTAGGAGACAGCCTTGTCATCCATAAAGAAAATGAAGATAGCAGTAGCCTGAACCAGTGAAATGAGGGTTTTTTTCTAAATGGCCTAATAAAAAATGAAAAATAATCTCTTAACCATATGAAAATCTAGCAAGAGGCTGGGGAATAGGGATGCTCTCTCTTTAAGTTTATTAGTCTTGGCACACATAAAACCTGGGGGGCTGAGTCTGTGCCAGACAATATTTTAGTGATGCTCACATCACCATCATTGCCTAGGACAAGGTCCTTCCGACGAACCCTAACCTTAGCATACTACTAAAACTTCAACCATCACCAAGGATAAAATTGGATAGGGAGGGAAGGGTTTCAATGGACCCTAGTGGCTGCTAATGCTACCATTACTATTTTGACTGTGGTGGCAAAGTGGGAAGTACCACTAGGAAAACACATTTGGTGCCCTCTAAATTTTCCACCCTATGGCAAAGTACTTACTACTTTCTCCTCTATATGACTGAGTGAGAGCAAAAAAGATACCCAAACAAAATGACCCAGAAAAGTCTAAGATGGGAGAAAATACTTTTAATTCAAGGAATCAGAGAAGGATTCAAATTAGAGATGACATCTTAATCGCACCTTAAAGAAGAAAATGTTTAAAAGCACAGAGGAGGAGATAATGAATCTTAGCAATGGAGAACATCTTGCGTTCATTCTTAGAATCAGGAGATTGAATGCAAAATTCAGAAAACACCAAAAGTTCAAACTGATCCCATTTTAGAGTATGTGAAGGAGAACTTAAAATGAATGGAAAAATGGGAACTAATTTGGGAAGAGACTGTTATGTATTTAAATGTCATACTGAAGATTCTGATTTTATCCTAGAGGCAATAGGGAGACAATGAACATTTTTAAACAGATGAGTGACATGGACAAGTGAAAGCATTTTGGTGATAGTGTTGAAAGGTGAATTAGAAATAAGAATGACTACCATCGTGGTGACCAAGTGAGAGGCTCTTATAAAATGGTGGGTGTGTGCATTATAACATTGGTCATATATATAAAGAGAAGGGGAAGAATGAAAGAGATCTTGTAAAGGTAGAATAAACAGAACTTATCAATAGATTAGATGCTGATCAAGGGAGAGTTGAAGATAAATCTAAGATTTCAAACCTGAGTGATAGAGACATTAGTTATACTATAAAGTGAGCATAAGAAAGTTTGGAGGGGAGGAAGTTTAAAAGGGAAAAATGTTTCAGTTCAAAATATGTTGAGTTTGAGGTGCTGGAGGGATGTATAGACAGAGTATCTAGCATGGGAACTAGAGTTCAGTGGAAAGATTAGGGCTAAGTATAGCTTTGGGAAACATCTGTATAAAGGTGATAATCAAACCCTTGAAAATGAATGAAATCACCAAAGCAGAGAATTGGAAAATAAGAAGAGGGACAGAATTTTAGAGGACAAACACACTTAGGTAACAAGTGGAAGAAAATGACCCAACAAAGGAAAATAAGTGGTCAGATTGATAGAACTAAGAGAGAGAAGTGTCATGGAAGTGAAGGGAGAAAAGGGTAAAATAAGGCATGAACAACAGGGCCCAATAAATTCTGATTTCCCTTTGCTGCATCTGTTATGGTGTGACCAAAAACAAATTTTAAAAAGACCTAGTTCAAGGGATAGCTTAAGAAAGAAGAGAGTGGAGTTGGGGGAAAGAAAACTTAGAAATGAAGTTTTGGAGGAAATGAAGCAATCTTGGGGAGAACCAACAGGCTACAGCAAAGGAAAAGGAGAAGGAAAGGACAAATGAATGTATCAGGAAAGGAGAAGAATTTGAAATAGGAGAACAAGAAAAGAAGATGTAAATGCAGGTCAGATTTTATCAAGTATACAAACAACAAATGAAGGAAGCAGACAAAGCAGGAGTTATGGGAAAACATAATGAGGAAATCAAAAGAAGAGAAAAACCCACAACCCGACATGCCCTCAATGTTCTCCTCTCTTTAATTAGTAAGAATTCCATCAACTTCCATTAACAATTAAAACCCAGTGGAGTCTTGATTCCATTTGCTATGTAAGTCCATGTCTACAATATCTGTGACCTGAGTATTCAGAGCAAAGATTGTTTCCATTTTTTCCCATTTCATGCACCATTTCTGAGTTGTGTAGTCACTACGTAGTAACTGTTGATGCCAATTTAGACAAACCAGAAAAATATGTATCATACAAAAAACACTGAATGCATCTGTCCTGCTAATTTACAAATCAGGGGACAGGGCTGGTTTAGGAGGTAATGAGAACAGCTAAATTTACCAACAGTGAATCCTGTGTCTGCATACAGTATAGTCTTTTTTCACTGAGAAACAACTGTGCATAATCCCTTCAGAAAATCTGACTGCTGGCTGGCAGGCTGATATAAGATGAAACACCTGCAAGTTGGTTATGCACAGTGCTACTATTATAAGACACCCGTGATAGACATTCCATACCACATGCCAGTCATCTGACTTAGCATTGCTGGCAGTTTGTTGGGTCATTTGGCTAGAGAAAATAACTACAGCTCTGTTGTGACCGTCTTTGCTTTCTCTGTCTCTGTCTCTGCCTGTCTGTCTGTCTGTCTGTCTTTCTCTCTCTCTCTTCCTGCTTTTGGCTTCATAGATACCTTGTCCTGTTCTGTTCAGGCTGTGGTGAAAATGCTGAAGGTTGAATTTTCCACCCCCAAAAATAACATCTTTGAGAAAGACGTTTTCATGCATATTAAACAAATAGATTGGGGTCTATTTATTCAGATGAGCTCAAAGAGAGAATTTTTTCTTTTTTCTGGATGATGAAAGTAATACTGACATGACTGAGAATTATTATTTGAAGAATAAAATATTATGGAAGTATCCAATTGGATTGTATTTTAGTTCTCTTTAGGGTTTCAATTCAAACCCTGGAACAGGAGTTCTCAATTTGGCATCAGAGAGCTTGTTCTTTTTAATATAATATTTGATAATTATATTTCTACATATTTAATTGGTTTTGTCTTACATGTTTTTATTTTTTGGATCTTAAAACCTTATTCTGAACTCTGGTCAGTGCAAAGATAAAAAAAGTGGGTCAAAAAGAGTGAAGATGAAATGAGTCATTCACCTCCTGCCAGAGAGGTAATGAACTTAAAATGCAGAGAAAAGGAGAGAGAGAGAAAGAGAAAGAGAGAGAGAGAGAGAGAGAGGCAGAGACAGACAGAGACAGACAGAGAGACAGAGACAGAGAGACAGAGAGAGAGAGTCAGAGACAGAGACAGAGAGACAGAGAGAGAGAGTCAGAGACAGAGACAGAGAGACAGAGACAGAGAGACAGAGAGAGAGAGTCAGAGACAGAGACAGAGAGACAGAGACAGAGACAGACAGAGACAGACAGAGAGACAGACAGAGAGACAGAGAGAGAGAGAGAGAGAGAGAGAGAGAGAGAGAGAGAAAGAGACAGAGACAGACAGAAAGACAGACAGAGAGACAGAGAGAGAGATTTGACACTACTTATGTGAGACTGTTGCTGGGCTACCTATATTTATTATGAAGATTTAAAAAATGTTTAATTTCATTTTGTTCAAAGAAGGGGCATTTAAAGGGATAGATCTGATGATGCTGGTGGTGAAGATGAAGATGAGGATAATAATCACAATGATTATTATTCTGAGAAGGGATCCAAAGGTTTCACTAGACTTTCAGAGGAGTCCATGAGACAAAACAAGGGTAAGAATCCTTACCTTCACAGTTTATTTGAAGACAAGATCAAAGAGAGAGAGAAAAAAAAGATTGGATATTTGACTATTAAAATACAGAGCTAGATCTTTTTAATGTCTTTAGTAGAGATTCACTGAATGATACTAAGGGGCAAAAATAAAGAAACTGGATCCGTTTTTTGCTTTTTTATTCTTTCTCTGGAGGTGCTGCTTTATGTTTATCTTTATTTTATAGAAAGTCAGAAAATGTGGGTAGTAAGATTGATCTTTCAAATGGGAACAAAGTTGTTTGTTCATGTTTTTAAATTGTTCTCAGACCATTAAAACTTATTTAATCATTCACTTAAATGGAGCTCTGTTTTACTCTCCAGAAACTATTTATATATATTAGAAGCAGGGCCACCTATCAGATATGAACCTAGTGAGTCCAATCAGGGCATAGCATTGTCAATGGTCAGCCTCCACACATTAGGGTCATGAGAAGATTTGAGCAAATGTCACCAGAAGTAAACAAAAGCTACAGTTTGCCATACTTCTATAAACAATAAAGGGGTTGTTCACAAGGCAGTAGGAAGATCCTTAATAAGAAGGAGGGAGTCAAGTAAACAGCCAAGATAGTGGAGTAGAAGCAGGGACTTTCTTGAGCTCTCCCACTCCAATACCCCTCAAAATACCCATAAAAATGACTCTAAATAAATTCTAGAGCAACAGAAGCCAGAAAATGACAGTGAAGCTTTTTTTTCTGGTTCCAGAAGCCAAGAGAGATCGGTAATTGCTATCTCCCCCCCTCCACCCCAAGTTGTTGAGCTTGACCAGCCCAGAGAATATCTCCCCTGGAAAAGCCCTGGAACAGTGGGAGTAACAGAAGGGATAAACAGACCCTTAGCCCAGGAGGCTAGAAAGATCACTTAGGTGGCCAAAGGTGACCAGTACAGGATCAAAGTTGTCCCAGACAGCCCTACCTCAACAAACTGGGAGAAGATCCTGAGCCCCAGGGAGATGAAGCCAAGAACTGCCAACACCAGGACCCCAGGCATGCATCAGCAACAATCAGGAAGACACTAAAACAGACAGCTGAACTTGCCTATGCTCTAGCTCAGCAGAGGAATCTCTGATGTCCAGACCACCCCTTCCCCACACTTATAGAACTAGCTCCAGGGTAACTGGGGGGAAAATCCAAAAAACACCTCAGGTGACCTTCACTTTCAAACACCAGCCAGCTCAGCACCAGGTAAGCTACAACACTTTAGTTTCTAGCTGAAAGAACCAGAGGCCACAACACACAACGCCTCAAGTTTTAGGCACAAGAACTGTGGGACAGAGTTCCCTGTGCCACAGACACAGAGATCTACTTTAAAAGCCAGGAAAAGGGTTATTGTCATAAGTAAGAAGTAAAGCAGAAAAGAAAAGACCATAGAATCTTTCTGTGGGGACAAGGACCAAAACACAAATATCAGAGGTCAGCATTGAGACTGTACTCCCATCTGAAACTTAAGAAGGGAACATGAACTGGTTTGAAGCACAAACAGCCTTCTTGGAAGTACTCTAGAAGGATTTTAAAACCCAAATTAGAGAAATAGAAGAAAAACTGGCCAATGATTTTAAAACTATGAAAAAAGAATTCACTGCAGAAAACAGCTCCTTAAAAAGGAAAAATTGGACAAATGGAAAAGGAAGTACAAAACCTAACTGGTGAAAATTCCTCCTTAAAAGGAACAATTGGACAGATGGAAAAGGAGATGCAAAAGTTAACTAAAGAAAAGGATTTGATAAAAAGTAAAATCAGGCAAGTAGAAGCTAATCAGTCTATGAGACATCGAGAATCAGCCAAACAGAATCTAAAGAATGAAAAGATAGAAGAAAGTGCAAAATATCTAATAGGAAAAACAACTGACCTGGAAAATAGATCCAGGAGAGAAAATCTAAGCATTATAGGGCTACCAGAAAGCCATGATGAAAAAAAAAGAGCCTGGACAATATCATCCAAAAAATCATCAAGGAAAATTGCCCAGAAGTCCTAGACCCAGAGGACAAAATAATTATCGAAAGAATCCACTGTTCATCTACTGAATGGGAACACAAACTAAAAACACCAAGGAATATCATTGCCAAATTCCAGAATGATCACGTGAAGGAGAAAATACTGTAAGGAGCTAGAAAGAAATAATTCGAATATTGAGGAACTACAGTCAGGATCACAAAGATCTTGCAACTTCTACATTAAAAGATACAAAGAAGTGGAATATCATATTACATAAGGCATAGGAGCTGGCACTACCCAGCAAAGATGAACATAATATTTCAGGCAAGAGATGGACATTCAGTGAAATAAGGGATTTCCAGACCTTCCTGATTAAAAGACCAGAAGTCAATAAAAAATATGATCTTCAAACGCAGGTTTCAAGAGAGGCATAAAAAGGTAAAGAGGGGAAAAAATAACTTGTTACACAATATGGGCAAACTGTTTACATCCCTTTAAAGGAAGATGATACTTGTTAATCTTGACAGTTGTATATTTATTATGAAATGTAAAAGAGATATACATAAATAGAGGAAGTAGGTATAAATTAAAAGATGTGATGGTAACAAATGTGATCTAAGAGTGGTAAGGATTGTAATGGGAGATGAGAAAAGGAGGAGCCAGAAAAAAATAAATTCCATAACTGGAAGAGGCACAAAAATACATTAAAACAGAGGGAAAGAGGGCAGGGAGATGAGCATTGTTTGAGAGGTACTCTCATCTGATTGGACTCAAGTTAAGTATACAAATAAAACTAGTTCTATAGGCAGTAGGAGGGGAAGGGGGAAAGAAAAGGGAGGGGAGGCTAAAAGGGAGGGAAGAAGTAGTAAAGGAAAAGGGGATTAAAAGGGAGGAGGGCTGAAAGAAGAGAGGGAAGACTGAGGGAGGCAGTGATCAAAAATTAAAATTCTGTTGTGGAGGGGAAGGGAGAAGGGAGAGCTAAAAGTATAAACAAGGGGAAAAGGGATGGAGGGAAAGACACAGATAGTAATCATAACTGTGAATGTGAATGGGATGAAATCTCCCATAAAACAGAAATGAATAGCAGAATAGATTAAAAACCATAATCCAACAATATATTGTTTACAAGAAATACTTTTGAAACAGGAGGATACACTCAGGGTAAAGGTAAAAGGTTGGAGCAGAATATGTTGTACTTCATCTGATGTAAAAAAAGCAGAAGTAGCAATCCTAATCTCAGACAAAGCAAAAGAAGAAATAGATCTAATCAAAAGAGATAAAGAGGGGCAGAGCCAAGATGGCAGAGTAGAAAGACACACATACACATAGCTCTGAACCCACAACCCATAGAACATCTGTAAATAGCAACTCACTGCAAATTCTGCAGCACCAGAGGCCACAGAACATTGGAGCGAAGGAGATTTCTGTTCCAGAGGGACCTGCAAACCTCTCGCAAAAGGTCCTTTGTGCCGCCGCGGACTGGGCACCGTGGACTGGGAGCCAAGCACAGCCCTACCATGGCCGTGGCACAGAGAAGAGCAGATCTGAGCGGGCTGCAGGGAGGGGATCCCCAGTGGCCACGCGGGTCCCTCCACCCACAGGTGACAAGGGTCAGTGAGAGGGTCTTTTTGGCGGGTCGAGAGGGGAGTGGGGTGTCCCCATAACTCAGGCCCCCGCGGGAGGCAGCAGCAGAGGTGGGAGCAGACCAGGGCTCGCCAAGCAGACAGGAGCCTGGATCCACTGTTGAAGGTCTCTGCATAAACCCTCTGAGGGAACTGAGCCCGTGAGGCAGCCCTACCCCCACCTGAGCACCTGACCTTAATTTCACACTGAATAGCAGCTCTGCCCCCACCAAAAGTCCTGAGGCTGGAAAGCAGCATTTCAATCTCAGACCCCAACCACTGGCTGGGAGGATCCGGAGGTGAAGTGGGTGTGAAAAGAATATTCAGAAGTCAAGTCACTGGCTGGGAAAATGCCCAGAAAAGGGAAAAGAAATAAGACTATAGAAGGTTACTTTCTTGATGAACAGGCATTTCCTCCCTTCCTTTCTGATGAGGAAGAACAATGCTTACCATAAGGCAAAGACACAGAAGTCAAGGCTTCTATATCCCAGCCCACTCAATGGGCACAGGCCATGGAAGAGCTCAAAAAGGATTTTGAAAATCAAGTTAGAGAGGTGGAGGAAAAGCTGGGAAGAGAAATGAGAGACATGCAGTCAAAGCATGAATAGCAGGTCAGCAACCTGCTAAAGGAGACCCAAAAAAATGCTGAAGAAAATAACACCTTGAAAAATAGGCTAACTCAATTGGCAAAAGAGGTTCAAAAAGCCAATGAGGAGAAGAATGCTTTCAAAAGCACAATTAGCCAAATGGAAAAGCATATTCAAAAGCTCAATGAAGAAAATAGTTACTTCAAAATTAGAATGGAACAGATGGAGGCTAATGACTTTATGAGAAACCAAGAAATCACAAAACAAAACCAAAAGAATGAAAAAAATGGAAGATGATGTGAAATATCTCATTGGAAAAACAACTGACCTGGAAAATAGATCCAGGAGAGACAATTTAAAAATTATGGGACTACCTGAAAGCCATGATCAAAAAAAGAGCCTAGACATCATCTTTCATGAAATTATCAAGGAAAACTGCCCTGAGATTCTAGAACCAGAGGGCAAAATAAGTATTCAAGGAATCCACTGATCACTGCCTGAAAGAGATCCAAAAAGAGAAACTCCTAGGAACATTGTGGCCAAATTCCAGAGTTCCCTGGTCAAGGAGAAAATATTGCAAGCAGCTAGAAAGAAACAATTCAAGTATTATGGAAATACAATCAGGATAACACAAGATCTAGCAGCTTCTACATTAAGAGATCGAAGGGCATGGAATAGGATATTCCAGAAGTCAAAGGAACTAGGACTAAAACCAAGAATCACCTACCCAGCAAAACTGAGTATAGTACTTCAGGGGAAAAAATGGTCTTTCAATGAAATTGAGGACTTTCAAGCATTCTTGATGAAAAGACCAGAGCTGAAAAGAACATTTGACTTTCAAACACAAGAATGAAGAGAAGCATGAAAAGGTGAACAGCAAAGAGAAGTCATAAAGGACTAACTAAAGTTGAACTGTTTACATTCCTACATGGAAAGACAATATTTGTAACTCTTGAAACTTTTCAGTATCTGGGTACTGGGTGGGATTACACACACACACACATGCACATACACACACACACACACACACACACATAGAGACAGAGTGCACAGAGTGAATTGAAGAGGATGGGATCATATCTTAAAAAAATGAAATCAAGCAGTGAGAGAGAAATATATTGGGAGGAGAAAGGGAGAAGTTATATAGGGCAAATTATCTCTCATAAAAGAGGCAAGCAAAAGACTTATTAGTGGTGGGATAAACAGGGGAGGTGAGAGAAAAACATGAAGTTTACTCTCATCACATCCCACTAAAGGAAGGAATAAAATGCATGCTCATTTTGGTATGAAAACCTATCTTACAATACAAGAAAGTGGGGGATAAGGGGATAAGCAGGGTGGGGGGGATGATGGAAGGGAGGGCATGGGAAGGAGGGAGCAATTTGAGGTCGACACTCATGGGGAGGGACAGGATCAAAAGAGAATAGAAGTAATGGGGGACAGGATCGGATGGAGGGAAATATAGTCAGTCTTATACAACACAACTATTATGGAAGTCATTTGCAAAACTACACAGATTTGGCCTATATTGAATTGCTTGCCTTCCAAAGGGAAGGGGTGGGGAGGGAGGGAGGTGAAGAAGTTGGAACTCAAAGTGTTAGGAATAACTGTCGAGTAATGTTCTTGCCACTAGGAAATAAGAAATACAGGTAAAGGGGTATAGAAAGTTATCTGGCCCTACAGGACAAAAGAGAAGATGGAGACAAGGGCAGAGAGGGATGATAGAAGAGAGAGCAGATTGGTGATAGGGGCAATTAGAATGCTTGGTGTTTGGGGGGGGAGGGGACAAAAGGGGAGAAAATTTGGAACCCAAAATTTTGTTAAAATGAATGTCAAATAAATAAATTAAAATAAATAAATAAATAAAATTTAAAAAAAAGAGAGAATGACAGTAATGAGATAACGTACCAAATTTTATGAAATACTGCAAAAGCAGTTCTTAGGGAAAGTTTTATATCTTTGAGTGCCTACATGAATAAAATAGAGAAAGAGGAGATCAATAAATTGGACATGCAGCTAAAAAAAGCTCAAAGAAGAACAAATTGAAAATCCCCAAGCATATATCAAATTAGAAATATTGAAAATCAAAGCAGAGATTAATAAAACTGAAATTAAGAAAGTTATTGAACTAATAAATAAAACTAGGAGTTGGTTTGATGAAAAAACCAATAAAATTGGTAAACCATTGGTCAATTTGATGAAAAAAGTAATAAAATCAAATTACCAATACCAAAAATGAAAAGGGTGAACTCACCTTCAACAAGGAGTAAATTAAAACAACAGTAAGAAATTACTTTGCCCAACTGTATGCCCATAAATTTGTCAATCTAAATAAGATCGATGATTATTTTAGAAGATATAAATTGCCCAGACTAATAAAAGAGGAAGTTGAATACTTAAATAACCACATCTCAGAAAAAGAAATTGAACAATCCATCAATGAACTCCCTGGGAAAAAATCTCCAGGGCAAGATGGATTCATAAGTGAATTCTATCAAATATTTAAAGAATATTTAATTCCAATACTATGTAAACTATTTGGGAAAATTGTGGAAGAAGGAGTCCTCTCAAATCCTTGTTATGATACAAATATGTTTTCAATACCTAAACCAGGAAGAGTCAAAACAGAGAATGAAAATTATAGACCAATTTCTCTATTGAATATAGATGCAAAAATTTTAAATAAGATTTTAACAAAAAGAATACAGCATCTTATCATGAGAATAATACATGATGATCGGGTAGGATTTATACCAGGAATGCAGGGCTGGTTCAGTATTAGGGAAACTGTTAACATTATTGATCATATCAACAAAAAAACTAACAGAAAACAAATGATTATCTCAATAGATGCAGAAAAAGCTTTTGACAAAATACAACACCCTTTCCTATTGAAAACACTGGAGAATATAGGAATAAATGGAACTTTCCATAAAATAATAAGCAGTTTCTACATAAAATCTTCATCAAGCGTTACATGCAATGGAAATAAACTAGATGCATTTCCAGTAAGATCAGGGATGAAACACGGATGTCCATATCACCTATTATTCAATATAAAAACAGAAATGTTAGCTGTACCAATAAAAGAAGAAAAAGAAATTGAAGGAATTAGAACAGGCAAAGAAGAAGCTAAGCTATCTCTCTTTGCAGATGATATGATGATATACTTAGAGAATCCCAGAGAATTAAGTAAAAAACTTCTTGAAATAATAAACAATTTTTGGCAAAATTGCAGGTTACAAAATAAACCCACACAAATCTGCATTTCTGTATATTACTAACAAAGCTCAACAGCAAGAGATAGAAAGAGAATTCACATTTAAAGCTACTGTAGACAATATAAAATATTTGGGAGTCTACCTGGCAAAACAAACCCAAGGACTATATGAGCACAATTACAAAACACTTTTCCCACAAATAAAGTCAGATATAAGTAAATGGAAAAACATCACTTGCTCATGGGTGGGCCGAACAAATATAATAAAAACAACAATTCTACCTAAATTAATTTACTTATTCAGTGCCATACCAATCAAACTATCAGATAATTATTTTGCAGAGCTAGAAAAAATAATATCAAAATTCATTTGGAAGAACAAAAGGTCCAGAATATCAATGGAACTAATGAAAAGAAATGCTAGGGAAGGTGGCCTAGCTCTACCAGATCTCATACTGTATTTTAAAGCAGCAATTATCAAAATCATTTGGTATTGGCTAAGAAATAGAAAGGTAGACCAATGGAATAGGACACTAATTAATAATTATAATTATATTATTATAATTATATTATATTATAATAGTTATAATTATATAATAATAAGACACAGTAGTAAATGAATATAGCAAACTACTGATTGATAAACCCAAGGACCCCAGCTTCTGGGATAAAAATTCACTGTTTGACAAAAATTGCTGGGAAAACTAGATAAAAATATGGCAGAAACTAGGCATAGACGAATGCCTGACACCATACACAAGAATAAAGTCCAAATAGGTACATGATCTAGGTATAAAAATTGATACTATAAACAAATTAGTGGAGGAAGGATTAATGTATTTGTCAGATTTATGGAGAAGGGAAGAATTTTTGACTAAAGCACTATGAAGTGCAAAATGGATAATTTTGATTACATTAAATTGAAAAGTTTTTGCACAAACAAATCCAATGCAACCAAGATTAGGAGGGAAGCAGAAAACTGGGAAAGAATTTTTGGAACTAATGTCTGTAATAAAGGCCTCATTTCTGAAATACATAGAGAACTGAGTCAAATGTACAAGAATACAAGTCATTCCCCAATTGATAAATAGTCAAAGGATATGAACAGGCAGTTTTCAGAGGAAAAAATCAAAGCTATCTATAGTCATATGAAAAAATGCTCTAAATCACTATTGATTAGAGAGATGCAAATCAAAACCACTCTGTGATACCACATCACACCTACCAGATTGGCTAACATGACAAAAGAGGATGATGATAAATGTTGGACAAGATGTGGGAGAGTGGAACACTAAGTCGTTGTTAGTAGAACTGTGAGCTGATCCAACCATTCCAGGACAGCAATTTGGAACTATGCCCAAAGGGCTACAAAAATGTGCATACCTTTTGACCCAGCAACGCTGCCTCTAGGAATGTATCCCCAAGAGATCATAAAAATTGGAAAGGGTCCCACATGTACAAAAATATTTAAATCAGCACTCTTTGTGGTAGCCAAAAACTGGAAATCAAGGGGATGCCCATCAATTGGGGAATGGTTGAATAAATTGTGGTATATGAATGTAATGGAATAGTACTGCACTATAAGAAATGATGAACAGGAAGACTTAAGAGAGGGTTGGAAAGACTTATATGAACTGATGTTGAGTGAAAGGAGCACAACCAAGAGACCTTTATACACAACAACAACCACAGTGTGTGATAATTTTATCTGGTAGATTTAGAACTTCATTTCCATGCAAGGACTTAAAAAATTCCTTATGGTCTCTTAAGGCAAAATGCCTTCCACATCCAGAGAAAGAACTATGGAATTCAATTGAAGTATGTAGCAGATCATTTTCTTTTGTATTATGTTTTGGTTTGTTTTCTTATTTCTTCCACTGATTTTAATTCTTCTATGCAACATGACTAAGGCGAAAATGTATTTAATAGGAATGTATGTGTAAAACCCATATAAAATTGTATGCTGTCTCAGGGAGGGAGGGGGTAGGGAGGGAGGATGGAGGGGGGAAAACGTCTAAGTTATATGGAAGTGATTGTAGAACACTGAACACAAACAAAATAATAAAAAGAAAAGACAAAACAAACATTACAACCAAAAAGGACAAAAGATGGGTGTTCAATAATAATAATAAAAAGATTTGGAAACATTTTTTAGAACAGAAAAATGACAGTGAAACAGATTTTGAACCCAAGATATTCTAGAAGGCTGACAGGAAGGGTTTATTCCACCAGGCTCAGAGCAAAGCTCAGCCTAGGCTATGCCCACACAGACAGGATGAAAACAGGGCTCAGGGTATTTAATCGCTGGCAGCTGCTGTATTTTCTGGACTTCTCAACCCAAAAATGCCAAAGACAGCTTCAAAGGTCAATAAGAAAACACTCTTACCTGGGTTAGAGGAGAGCATGGTCCAGCCTAGGCCCCAGCCCCAGGGCAGTTATTTCTGGAGCTATCAGCCTAGAGATGGTGGAGGAATAGAGCTGCTGATCTGGGTCAAAGTCCTGAGTGGAGGTCCTGGGGTAAGGAGGAGTGGTGGTGTGGAGAAGCTGGTGGTGATTGTGGAGAGGGAAAATTATTGGCAGTTTCAGGGCAGAAAAGAGTTGCTTGTGGTTTCTCACAGACTAGAGTACAGGCCAGGAGAGGAGCAAACACCTTTCCCTTGATTATACCACTTTGAACATCACAAGCAGACTGAAAAAAATAATTCAAATACCATGGAAATACAATCAGGATAAGACATGATTTAGCAGCTTCTACACTGAGGCTTGGGATGTGATATTCCAGAGGTCAAAGGAGATAGGATTAAAACCAAGAATCACCTACCCAACAAAACTGAGTATAATACTTCAGGGGAAAAAAAATGGAATTTCAATGAAATAGAGCACTTCCAAGAATTGTTGCTGAAAAGAACAGAGTGGTATAGAAAATTTGATTTTCAAATATAAGAATCAAGAGAAACATGAGAAGGTAAATAGGAAAGAGATGTCATAAGGGATTCATTAAAGTTGAGCTGCTTACATTCCTACATGGAAAGATATTTGTAACTCATGAGACCTTTCTCAGTATTAGGGTAGTAAGAGGGAATGCACACATACACACAGACACACACACACATGTGTATATATGTATATAAGTATGTATATATGTGTATTTATGTAAATATATGTATTTATGCATGTGTTTATGTGTCTACAGACATACACATGTATGCATGCATATGTGCATATGTGTATATAGGTATATGTGTACACGCACATTCACACATACATACGTGTGTATATGCATGCATGTATATGCATGTGGGTATATGTGTATTTTGAATGTGCATGTGTATGTATGTGTGCATGTGTGCATATATGTGTATACACACATTCATGTACACACACAGAGGGCACAGGGTGAGCTGAATATGAAGGGAAAATTTCTAAAAAATAAAATTTATTGTTGAGAGGAATGTACTGGAAAAAAGAGAAAGGGAGAGGGAGAATGTAGCAAATCATCTCACATAAAAGAAACAAAAAAGAGCTTTTAGAACGTAGGGGAAGATGGGTGAGGTAAAAAGGTATAAGTGAACTTTACTCTCATTGGATTTGGCTTAAGGAAGAAATAACACACTCAATTGTGTATGGAAATCTATCATATCCTGTAGGAAGGCAGGAGGGAAGGGATAGCAAAGGGAGGATAACAGATGGGATGGCAGATAGGGGGAAAGGGCAATCAGAAGCAAGCACTATTGTGGGGAGACGGGTCAAGGGAGAGAATGGAATAAATAGACGTCAGGACAGTAAAGAGGGAAATGTGGTTAGTCTGTCACAACGTGACTCATGGGAATGTTTTGCATGGCTACGCACGTATGACCTATATCAAACTGCTTGCTTTCCCAGTGAAGGTGGGTGGGAAGGGAGGAAGAGAGACAATGTGGAACTGAAAGCTTTAAAAATGAATGGTAAAAACTGTTTTGGATAGAACTGGGAAATAAAATGTACCGGCAATAGGGTAGAGAAAGCTATCTTGCCCTACAGGAAAATAGAGGGGAGAGGGATGGGAGAAGGAAGAAGTGATAGAAGGGAGAACATATTGCAGGATGGGGTTAATGGGGTGCATGCTGTCCTAGGGTGGGGACTGGGGAGAGATGAGAAGGAAATTTGGAATTCAAAATCTTGGGGAAGTGAATACTGTAAGCTAAAAATAAATAATTATAATTTTAAAAAGGACAGAGTCATTCAGGATGACTTTTCTCACTCCTATTGAGTTGGAAGCAATGAATGATAGATCTAAAATAAAATTATTATATATAAAAGCTAGCAGCAAAAATATCTCTAGTTGTGGTGATCTTTTAAAGATCTAGGTGCTTGCCTTGGCAGAGAGTTCTGCAGTAGTATTCCTATGGGAATTATAAGCATAATGAATTTTTTTAAAGAGTTATGGAAGCAGGGGAATCCTTTTCCTTACAGTGATCTTAGGGTTCCATTCACTGGCATTTAGTTTTGCACATCTGTGCTTCCTACTCCACCTCCATTCTTCTGGGTTTGGGTTCTGGCAACTTTGATCTGTTTCCCATCTCAGAAGAGGAAGTAAATAAACTCTCCTGATCTTAAATAAAGTCATATCTATCTTATAATTATTGTCTTTATATTTATTTCAAAAAGAGAGAGAAAGGTAAAGACAGATGCGGAGATCAATTGAGGGATGGAGGGAGGGAGAGAGAGAAACAGAGAGAGATAGAGACAGAGACAGACAGAAACAGATATAGAGAGACAGAGAGAGGACATAAGAACAATTCGAAAAGGAATGCATCATTTTTTTTGTCTGTGGCCTAAAGGAACTGGTTCTTTTACCACCAGGCTGATGGGTAATCCCTTTAAGTTTCAATGTGTATAATGTCTCTCAGGAATCTAAAGGAGGAAGCAGCCAGATTATGCTTCTAGATCTGTTACTTGGTAATTCAACTCAATAAACATTTTTGAAGTGCCTTCTCTATGCCAGGCACTGTGCTAAGTGCTGATGATACAAATAAGAAAATGAAAGATAAGTCTCTGTCCTCAGGGAGCTTAAAATCTAACAAGAGAGACAACGCACCAAAGGGAGTAGAGGTGGGGGGCACACAAGGGGTGGAAGAGAGCTGGGGGTATTCCATTATATAGAGTTGAAATCAGGCAGAGCAGCATCTCTGTAGAATGGTAGACAGCTGTACCCTTGGTACACATCCATACCAATGCTCAGCCTCTCCATCTCCAATGTGATGGAAAATTCCAGTGACTACAATTGTGAGATAAGAGTAGTTCTAACCAAGGGCAGGAGAGTTTGTTTACCTCCTGCTAAGAACTTGTATTCTGATTTCCCAATATGTGCTTCTCTTTCAATGACATTTTATCTCTTGGAAACTCATTGAAATTCTGGAAAAAGAATGTAAAGAATAAAGCGGTTATGTGATGTCCTCCATTTCAATTCAATTTAATAAGCTTTTACTGAGCACCTAGTAAGTTCTAGACTCTACAGCAGGCACTGGGGATAGAAAAACAAAAACCAAAAGCTCCTACATTTTATACTGGGGGAAAAATACATATACAAACAAGTCAGTACAAAGCAACTTCATCTGTGAGGGCAGGAAGAACACTACGACCTGGACGGTGGCAAATGAGGCCCCCCATAGGGGGAGGCATGTGTGCTGAGCCTTGAAGAGAGATAGAAATCCCAAGAGGTAATATAAAGGAGAGTATTTCTGGCAAGAGAAACAACTGAAAAACCGAAACATGGAAGGGGTATATATTTTAAATTTTAAGTATCAGGAGCCACAGAAATTTTTGAGCACAGGGAAGTGATATGGTCAGACCTGTGCATTAGAAATTACAATGTGATAGCTACTAGATGTTAGATAAGAGAGAGCTGAGAGAAGAGCTCAGAAAACATTTAAGAGGCTATGTTGCAATAGTTCTAATGAACAGTGACAAAGTCCTGGATAAGAGTGGTGGCTACGTGAATGAAGCAAAAAGAGGATAGACATGAGACATACTTTACAGGTAGAATCATCAAGACCCTCTCTAAACGCCTGGATTTTGCTGATGATAGAGAGGCTTGTACAATCAAGTGACCTCAATCAACTAATCAGCATTTATTAAATGCCTACTATTTTCTAGCCACTTTGTTAGGCTCTGGTAATACAAAGACTATTTAAAGAAGTATCTCCCTTCCCTCAATGAGTTCACATTTTCTCAGAGGAGATAATATGTGTAGTCTTGTCCTAAATTCTCCCATAACAAACACATCTGAGATAAGAGCCAGGCTTCTAAAAAGCACAATTCTGAGGCCACGAAGATAAGAACGACCAATATCTGCTATCTAAAGTCAAATGTGATGACTACACCTGCTGACAATCACCTCTGTCTTCATTGCCTGTCTCAAATTAAAGTATCTTTGTTTCTGGGATTAGTATCTGTTTGTCTCATGTCAGAAATAAGATTTGGGCCTGTTCTCACATGCCACTCTGCTTTGCTTACATTCGTTTAGGATGCTATATGTTCATGGTGAGAACCCACAAAATCCATTGATTGAGGGTATAGTCCACTCCAGCGATAAAAATATTTTTATATATTTACACACGTACACAAACACACACAGACACATATATATATGTATATATATATATATATATATATATATATATATATATATATATATATATATACATATATATATAGGTGGGAGAAGAAAAAGGAAATTTGCATGATAACTTTATTATATATTTAAAATAAATAGTAAGTTGAACACAATAGAATTGCAGTTTCATGTGCAATAATCTTTGTAGTATAATATGTTATGGAAATGTTTGTCTTATTCCATACCTTTAAAATGAAATAAAATTTTTAAAAAAGAAGAAAAGAAAGAAATGATTAATGGTATTTCACTGTAGTTTATTGATAAATTACTTCCCTAAATGCAGCTTTTAAAATCAACCAATCAACCAATAATTCTGCATCAAATAGGAATACAACAGGCATGATTCACTGTGTGTATGGATGTATGGATGTGTAGCTATATCCATATATATATGTATATATATACATATATATATACATACTATCTCTCTATCTATATTATATATATATATATATATACATATATATACATATATATCTGTCTCTATCTACACCCACACATATGGAGAGGGAGAGAGACAGAGAGAGAAAGTCAGGTTGGTGAAATTTAGAAATTATACATGGATATGGCCACAGAATGTTGAGTTTATAATTCTAAAAATAGTTCCAAAATGTTTTATGCCTCTCTTTAAATATTCATTTTCTTGAAAGAAAACTATGTATGAGTCACATATATTGTTGTATTTGTGCCTCATTTTTGAAAAGGACCATGACATCAGGGAAATTATGACATGGTTTGCAGTAGATTTTGATCTGAGAGAGTCAGTGGTCAGATATTCATCAGGATGACTGGAGATAGACCAGGATGCAAAGGGAGACCCTGGCCCTTTTAGACTAAGGTATTTTCAGGTTCTCATTTTGAGTGAGTTACCTTCCATTCAGTGAACAGGCCCCTTTAAGAAATGAGTTAAGAGAAGGCCCCTTTAATTAGAAAAAAAAAAATCAAATCAGGAGGGAAAATCCTCAGGGTTGCTGTTCTAAAGAGAAAGAGTTATTATACACATTTACTGTAAGCCAGAAGGGCCCAAAATAGAGCCACTAAGTGGAATTTGGGCAAGGACCTATTGTGGTCCAATCCTTGAGCTTCAGAGTGAAGTGAATTTAAGGCTTTGGGAAAGAAAGAAAGATAGAAAGAAAGAAGGAAAGAAAGAAGGAAAGACAGAAGGAAAGGAAGGAAGGAAGGAAGGAAGGAAGGAAGGAAGGAAGGAAGGAAGGAAGGAAGGAAGGAAGGAAGGAAGGAAGGAAGGAAGGAAGGAAGGAAGGAATGAGGAAAGAAAAACACAAAGAAAGACATCTAGCCAGTAAACCCCTAGTTAACTGAGCAGTTTCTGGCCATCAAAATTTACCTTCCTTTGGAGAGGAGAAGGAGAGTAAGAGGGAGAAGGAGAAGATGAGCTAAGTTACTCAACTGTCTGGGTCCCCATTCAGGCATCTGGGTCTACTCACATAACTTGTCTTCGTTTTTGAAGAGAACCATGACATTACTTTCTTTGAACAAGTCATTTTTCCTGCATGTTACCTATTTTCTCTTCTATTTCTCTTCCTGTTTCATCGATCCATTTTGTTTATCTGTCTTCATTCTGCACTCCTACTCAAAGATTTAAGGGCAAAGGGAAATAAGAATAAAGAAGAATCTCTTTGTAACCGCATCATTAGTCTCTGGGAAAATTGGGGCAATATCCCACTTTAAGAGACAGCTGTGAGTCACATTAGGAACTGGTTTTATTAATTCAACAAAAGTGAGTGCAAAATGTTACTATGTCAAAGATTCCATTAAATGAAGTAATTTACTTAAAATACTCACCACCAGGACAAGGTCAAAAGAAACTGTTTATATAAAATAATAATAAATATGAATAGTATTTCTGAAAGGAGCCTGGATGAATATTGTCATTTCCTTTAATCAACTACAAGAAAGCATCTATCAAGCACCTAATATGTGGCAGGCAGTGTGCTAGATCCTGTGGATACAAAAACAAAAAGAAAACAGTTGTCATAAAGGATGACACTTGTGTCACTGGGTAACTCCATTACTGGCTGATATCCTAGTTGGAGCATGATATAGTGGCAAAGTGAACAACAAAAAAGCTTCAGAGTAGAAAATACAAGGACTTCTGTCCCTTCTCTGAGACTGTGGGCAAGTCCCTTACCCTCTCAAACCCCTAGGTTATAAGTTCCAAGGCAGGTTCCAGTCTTCCTCAGTAGAGGGAGTTTGCTCACAGGGTGTCCCCTATTCCAGTGAAATCATAAGTTCAAGTCAAAACAACCAACAGTAACAAAACCAACAAAATAAGTCATGTGCTTAAGTCTTGCACTTTAATTTTCTGTTTAAATTTTCATTTCCTAAGAAAGTAGGTATTTTCTTAAGTCCTGAAACATCCTCTCCTAACCCTGTCTCATTTTTAAAATGTTTTAATTTACTTACTTTCACAATAGATTTTTTAAAAAAAATTTAGTCCCAACTCTCTCCCTCTCTCAGAGCTCCTCCTCAGTCCATTGAGAAAGTAATATGATATTAATTATATATATATATGATGTCATGTAAAACACACTTCTATGTTAATTATGTTGCCAAGAGAAAAGGCAAAAAATGTTAGAAATGGTTTCTTTCAATCTAAACATGAGTTCAACAGTTCTCTTTCTGAAAATGGATAGGGTTTTTCATCATGGGGCCTTTGGAGCTGTCTTAGATGATTATTAACTTCATCAGAGTACTTAAGACTTTTACATATGATCATTGCTGTTACCACTTACATCATATTCCTGGTGAAGAGGCAGCACCAAGATGGTGGAGTAGAAGCAGTGACCTACTTGAGTTCTCCCCCCAAAACCCTCAAAAAACCTGTAAAAATGATTCTAAATAAATTCTAGAGCAGCAAAAGCCACAATATGACAGACTGAAGCAAGCTACCAGTCCAAGACAACCTGTAAAGTCGACAGGGTCTATCACAACAAGAAGGGAGTTGAGCACAGTTTGGTGTGGGCCATGCCAGTACAGATGGACCTGGAGCAGGCCTTAGTGGACTAAATTGCTGGCAGAGGCTATACTTTCCAGACTTCTCAACCCACAAAGGTCAAAGACATCTTCGAAAGTCAGTGGGAAGGGTCTCTTGCCTGGCTGAGAGAGGAGCATGGTCCAGCCCCAGATGACTCATCCCATAGCCCGGACCTCAGTTTCAGCCCCAGCCCCAGGGCAGCAGCAGCCACTGCTGAAGGAGAGGCTACTTTTGGAGCCCCTTGATTAACAAAGAGCAAAAGGTCAAGTAATTGACTGGGAAAATGAGCAAATAGGGAAAAAGAAACAGACTATAGACTCTTACTTTCTTGGTGAAGAGATTTTTTTGTCATTGGTGATGAGGAATATTAGAACATATAACCAGAAGAAGACAATAAAGTCCAAACTCCTGCATCCAAAGCCTCGAAGAAGAAAATGAATTGGTATCATGCCATGGAAGAGCTCAACAAAAATTTTGAAAATCAAGTAAGAGAAGTAGAGGGAAAATAAGGAAGAGAAATGGGAGTGGTTCAAGAAAACAATGAAAAATGAGCCTGTAGTTTGCTAAAGCAAAACCCCCAAAATGCTGAAGAAAATAACACCTTTAAAATTAGATTAACCCAAATGTCAATATAAATAAACCCAAAACAAATACAAATAAACCCAAAAAACCAAAGAGGAAAAAATACCTTGAAAAGCAGAATGGGTCAAATGGAAAAAAATAATAGATTCAAAGCTAACTGAAGAAAATAATTCCTTAAAAATTAGAATTGAGCAAATAAAAGCTAATGACCAGGAGAAATCAAGAGATTATAAAACAAAACCAAATGAATGAAAAAAATACAAGACAATGTGAAGAACCTCACTGGCAAAAGCAATTGACCTGGAAAATGAATCCAGAAGCGAGAATTTAAAAATTATGGGACTACCCAAAAGCCAGGATCAAAACAAAAGGAGCCTAGACATCATCTTTCAAGAAATTATCAAGGAAAACTGCCCTGAGATTCTAGAACCAGAGGGTAAAATAAAAATGGAAACAATTCACTGATCACCTCCTGAAAGAGATTCCAAAAGGAAAACTCTTAGGGATATTGTAGCAAAATTTCAGAGTACCAGGTCAAGTAGAAAATATTACAAGCAACCGGAAAGAAACAATTCAAGTATTGTTGAAACGCAATTGGCATAACACAAGATTTAGCAATTTCTATACTAAGGAACTGAAGGGCTTAGAATTTGATATTCCACAGGTCAAAGAGATAGGATTAAAACCTAGAATCCCCTATCCAGCAAAACTGAGTATCATTTCAGGGGGAAAAATGGAACTTCAATGAAGTAGAGGACTTCCAAGCATTCTTATTGAAAAGAGCAGAGCTGAACAGAAAATTTGAGAGAGAGAGAGAGAGAGAGAGAGAGAGAGAGAGAGAGCGCAGGCTGAGTTTAATATGAAAGGATGATATCTAAAAAAGAAAATTAATGGTTGAGAGGAATGTACTAGGAGAAAGAGAAAGGGAAAGGTAGAATGTAATAAATCATCTCACATAAAAGAGGCAAGAAAGAGCTTTTACAATAGAGGGGAAGAAGAGGAAGATGAGAGGGAATAAGTAAGCCTTCCTTACATCAGATTTGACTTCAGGAGGGAATAAGATACAGACTCAATTGAGTATGTAAGTTTATCTTACCCTAATGGAAAGCAGGGATAAAGGAGATAAGAGAGGGGGGATAATTGAAGGGATGGCAGATTGGGGGAAGGAGTAATTGAAAGTAGACACTTTTATAGAGGGACAGGTCAAAGGAGAAAACAAGATAGAAGGAAATATAGTTAGTTGTTCCCAAAATGACTGCTATGGAAGATTTTTGCAGGAATATACATGTATAAACTATATCAAATTGCTTGCCTTTTCATTGAGGGTGAGAGGAGAGAGGGGGAGGGAGAGAATGTGGAACTCAAAGCTTTAAAAATAATGTTAAAAGTTGCTTTTACATGTCACTAGAGAAAAAAATATATAGGCAATGGGATATAGAAATCTATCTTGCCCTACAGGAAAATAGAAGGGAAGGGGATAAGATGGGGGGGGGGGGTTATAGAAGGAAGGGCAGATTAGAGGAAAGGGTAATAAAAACACATGCTTTCCTGGGATGGGGGAAGGGGGAAATGGGGAGATAATTTGAAATTGAAAATTATGTGGAAGTGAATGTTGAAAAGTGAAAATGAATTAAAATATATATATGCTCTTAGTTCTACTCACTTCACTTTGCATCAGTTCATATATGTCTTCCCAGGTTTTTCTGAAACCATCCTGTTCATCATTCTTATGGTGTAATAACATTCCATCACATTCATATACCAAAACTTGTTCAGCCATTCCTCATTTTATAGGCATCACTTCAATTTGTAACTCTTTGCCACCACAAAAAAAGAATTGCTATGAATATTTTTGTACATATTCATTCCTTTCTACTTTCCTTAGACCTTTTTGGGATACAGACCTGGCAGTGGCATTTCTGGTCAAATGGTATTCACAGTTTTGGGCAAATGGCTAGACTAGTTCATAACTCCACTAAAAATGCATTAGCGTACCTATTTCCCACATCTCTGGCATTTATCATTTTCCTTTTCTATCATATAAGACAATCTGATAGGTATGAAAGGGTAGCTTAGAATTTCTTTAATCTGCATTTCTCTAATAAATTGTGTTTTAGTACATTTTTTCATGTGACTATGACTATCTTTGATTTCCCTTTTTTGAGAATTATCTATTCATATCCTTTGTCCACTTATGAATTGGAAATGGCTCTTATTCTTAAGAATTTGGCTCAGGTTCATACACATGCACACATATATGTATATATGTATGTACATCTTTAGAAGTGAAGCCTTTATAGGAGAAACTTGTATTTTTGTTTCTTTCCAGTTTCTCACTTTCCTTCTAATTTTAGCTGCACTAGTTTGGTTTATGGAAAGGGTTTTTAATTTCATATAATCAAAATTATCCATTTTATTTCCCATGATCTCATTTATATATTTCATTTAACCATAAACTTTTTCCCCTATTCATCAATCTGACAGATAAATTTTCAATGCTCTCCTAATTTACTTATGTTACTACCATTTGTGTCTAAGTTACCCATTTTGACCTTATCTTGGCATATAGTGTGAGATGTTGGTCCATGCCTAGTTTCTGTCAAACTGCTTTTCATTTTTTCCTAGCAATTTTTGTCAGATGATGAGTCTCAGAGCACTTTAAGGTGTCTTGTGAAAGACCATGCTGGTATATATCACAATGGCACTGTTAGTATATTTTTATCCAGCATTTCTCTGGAGTGGGACACATATTCCCCCTTTCCCTCAAAGTCTAAAGCACTAAGTACTGAGGTTGTTGTTTTTTAATCATTTTCAGTTGTTTCTAACTGTTCATGACTTCTGCTGAGGTTTCCTTGGAAAAGATAGTGGAGTGATTTTCCATTTCCTTTTCCAGCTCATTTTACTCATAAAGAAACTGAGATAAACAGGGTTAGGTGATTTGCCCAGGGCAACACAGGTAGTAAGTGAGTGGGGCAAGATTTGAACTCAGGTTTTCTTGACTCCAAGCCACCTAGCTGCCCATAAATACTCAGGTAGTGGTCCTGAATGTTGCTATCAATTTCTGGTTGAATATTGATTGCCCTTGTCATGTATCCAAGTAGTTAAGAATATGGATTTTGGGATGACATATGGGTATTCAAATAGCTGATTCAAGGTTCACTATGACTATATCCACTAGCCCAAGTGGTTGTTGATTCATATCTCTTTCTTCGTATCTTTCCAATTTGCTCACTCTGCACTATCTCAGTTGAGTCACTCCCAACATCCTATGGTTTGAACCCAACTCTGATTGACTGGCCCATCAAATAAGACAACTGACTTTGAGATCTCTTACCTGTCAACTCTATATTGTTCAAAGTAGTGGGTAATAATGTGGAACTAAATCTATGCAAAGGAAACTGGTAGAATTTCCATCCTTATTTCACTAGCTTTCATACAACATTAAATTCCTTCAATAAACAGTAGCTAAAAGAGCTTTTCTTCAGGAAATCTAGTGCAGCAGTGGAAGAGGGAGCTAAAACTGGTGTGCACTATTCTGATACAATAAGTAACCATAGCCAAAATTAAAGTCTTTGATGTACAAGGCATTCTGTATTCTGGATAACAATTTTGTAAACCTGGCATCTGGAATACTAATCAGAATATTTGCTACACTTAAAAACAGTAAGTCAGCCATGGAAATGCTTGTCCTATTAACTGTGAAAACTGAGGACTCAGAGGGAAAATTGAATCTGTTTTAAATATACCCTAGCATGCAGAAGAGTGGAGTGCATTTGGAAGGCTATAGCTGGCATATTCTCATATTGTTTCTCAGGATGTTTTTGTCCGTATATAATATGAACATTGCATTGAGATGGGAGGTTTGAAAAAACTTCAGTGACCCACTACAATAGTTAGGAAAGTCTAGTTAGGAGAGAGGCTTCTAAATACTATGCTTGAATTGCCATGTTATATGAGGCATTCTTTAGTAAACAGCAGATTTTCTCCAAAATGTTATCCAAAAAATATTGTAATTAAAGTTTCTTGTTATAGAAGTGTGTAAAATTTTCCACCCTTGAAGCTACAGCAAATGTATTTCAAAAGAAAAGTCAACCACAAACACATGTGCAAACACTAAGAAAAATTTCTTGCGGGCCTCAGAAGAAGGAATGGGTACATTTGTTTATCTCGTAATCCTTGTTTGTATATAAGTGAACAGATCTTGATCTTTCTGTTGCTAAGGGACAGAAGAAGAAATGAAGGGAGGTAATTTGAATGTAGTCCCACCTATCCATCACAACTCCTGATTTTGCATGTATTCTTAATTACCTTAACTCATTTTTCTCTGCCATTGAGACCTAAAACCAAACCAATCCAAACCCATGTCCATCACTTGCCTGTCATGAGCATGCTATCAGTGGGAGTTATCCATCACACTCAGTCAAATCAAAATTGAAATGGATGTTTTTGTCTAATTTTCCAATTGCTCATAGTTGAAAGTTGAGAAAACCATTATATAATATGTCCTTAAAAATTAAATTTTTGCACATTTACTTTCTCTTGTTTGACAGAATGCATACATTCTAGCCAAACTGGTTTGATGGTTTTGAGCTCAATTTTGTTCATTTAACAATGAATTGAGAGGATTTTTTATATAAACCACTGCAGTAGGCACCGGGGATATGTAGTTTATGGTGAGCTTTCCTTGCAAGAATCTTGTAAAATAAGTCAAATATTTGTATCCTCATTTTGAAAATCTGAAGAATCTGAAACTCAGAGAAGTTGTTCTTTCCCTGCAGTTATATAGTTTAATAGTCAGAGGACCAGGACTCAGACTTAGTTCTTTTGACTCAAAATCAATTTCTTTTCAGTTTAGAGCAAATATTTGATTATGTCAGTTTATTGGTGGCCTCTTGGATTCAAGAGCTCCCAACAATGATGGAGATTTCATCCATCCATCCCTGCCTATCCTATGGAATTCTTATAAATGTCCTCCCATAAGTGTGCAAAAAGAAGCCATTGAATCCTGCATATTAGAGATTTGCCTTGCTTTTTCTTACACAGTAAGAATGTCAAAGGCATATTCTGGGTATCTACCTGTCATCCTTTCCTTTCACCATGAGACCAGCTCATTTTTTCCTCCTAGCAGTAATTTCCTTCATGACACCATTTCCCCTGGAGTTCTTCCCATAATACACTACAGTCTTATCACACCCACATGCACTTCTCTATTGCCTTTTGTGAGTAAACTACTTTTATTTCCTTAGAGATTGTTATATCCCATGTCTTGCTGCCATGGAGAGCAAATCTTGTGGCAAAGGGGCTCTCTATGGCACTGACATACATCAACCAACTAAGACCAATGGGGATCTAAGCTCAAAAGTCTCCCAAATATTAGCATTTCTTTCTGCCAAACTCTTGGTCTGGTTTCCATTCCCACTCCCACAGCTGTAGTTCAGGGGAAGAACCTTTGTGGAGATGGAAACTGACATCTTTCTCTGTAGATCTTGCAGCCCCAATCTCCTCAGTAATAACAACTATGACAAATCTTGAAAGTAACATTTTATCCACCAGATTCCTTGCCATTGTTAGATGGTTTAGAGGGTATAGTTTCATCAGTAGGAATGACACTAAGATGCATTACCATCTACTTTATTGTTTTACCCTAAGGAACCCTGGGTCTTTCCACATGACTTGCAACTGAAACCTACTCTCCCTATTTGAACGTAAGCTTTTGAGAGCAGGAACTGTTTTGCCTTCTAAACTATTTCTGTCACATAACACAATGATTGGCCTTAATTGGGCAGCTAGGTCACACACTGGATAGAGTGCTAGGCATGGAGTCAGGAAGACTAACCTTCTTGAGTTCAAATTTGGTCTCAACTACTTACTAGCGTTGTATTGCTAGGCAAGTCACTTAACTCTGTTTGCCTCATTTTCCTCATCTGATAAATGAGCTGGAGAAGAAAATGGCAAAGCACTCCAGTATCTTTCCCAAGAAATCCTCAAATGGGGTCACCAAAAGTCATACAAAACTTAAAAACAAGTGAACATCCACAACGACAAAGTGATTAGCAATGGCTTTTCATTCATCTGTCCAAATGCTTAGCAACACTAGCAGACTGCTAGCATTAAGAAGATGAATCTTCAGTTCTATGGAAAGTTTATATTCATTAAAGAAGATGTGCAAGAACTCTCTCCTCCTCCTTGATGCCAAATCCAACTTTTTGTCCATCTATAAGTTCCCTCTAGATATGCATATTGGATAAATGGATTTTGTATCCAAATAAATTTTATAGTCTGCTTGAGTTGTTCTTCATATTTTTGGTCTTTTCTTGCTGCCTGTGTACCCTAAACTTCTGACCCCTGGACTCAAGATGCCATCTGGGGACTTCTGGGCTTCTGAGAAGTGAGCATTCAATTTGTTTTGTATGGCACCAAATCCCACCTCTCAGTGATCCATATGCCATGATGCAAAACATATTCCTTCTCCCCACCCCCCACTTCAAGTTGTTGTTTTGATACTTATCAAATCAATACTCCCATTCTTGGAAAGGTTAGGACAATCACTTGCCCTGTGACCTGAATCATCATTCTGTCTTCCCTGTCCAAAACACTGACCACTGCTTCCCTTTATGTATTGCCTTCCCCCATTAGAATATAAGCTCCTTAAGATCAGGTTCTACTAATAACATTTAGGGCAACAGCTGCCACATGGTATTGATTTAATTAATACATATTTTTTTCTTTATTTCTTCCCTCCCTTCCTTCCTTCCTTCCTTCATTTCTTCTTTCCATCCTAGGTGGATAGTCAGACCAGACTCTTATCTAACATTGGTTACATATCTCTTCTAAAAGGATTTTCAAGATCTGCAAGTTTGATGCAGCCATGATGTCTTATTCAGAAGCAGGAACATGCAGTACCCTCACAGAGAAATCCATTTTGGATTTAACTCTACAATGGATTTCCTCCATCAAAGTGACAAGTACTTTTAATGAGCAATTATCTCTGTTTTATGCTTTCCTTAATGTTTATGATCAGAGAGTGGGGTTATTTATATCTTTCCTGGAAGTTTGAATGATTCCAATGGATAGTAAGGAAGATGTCTAATTGGAAAAGAGCATTTACGAAAGCATTTTGTCTATCCAATCAAATGTTTTGTTCAAAATAAAAAAAAAAACCAATAAGCATAGTAGATTCATACTTTCTGGAGCTTTCATTTACTTATGAAATGGTAAAAATGTATGCAAATGATAAAGGTGTGGTCCAGTTTGACTGTCATTTACCAAAACCTGATTATTCCTAGCCAACAATGCTCATCAGGAAAGTATTTGATTCTTGTGTAAATGATTCAAAAAAAAGAAAAAGAAATTGTGTAGATAGAAGAGTAGGCAGATAAGTTAATAGTTGGAAGAAAAGAAAGAAATAAGCATTTATTAAATACTCCTTATGTGCATGGCACTGTGCTAAGTGTTTTATCTCATTTGATCCTCACAACAACCCTGAGAGGTATAATTATTATTCATAGTTTATAGTTGTAGAAACTAAGACAAATAAATTAAATAACTTGCTTAAGACAACAGAGCTAGTAAGTTCTGAGATCAGATTTTAGCTCCAATGTTCCTGACTACAGGCCAACACTACTGACTGCATCACTTAGCTGCCTAGATGTTGATGTTTTACTCATTCTCCTTGATGGTGGGGAGCAGCAGGGAAAGTATAGCAAGGAGGTAGGATCAATAGGGTCTGAGTTATTTTTTCTGGAACTTTGATGATTTTCTCTCCTTCAAATATTATTCACATTGATTCTTTAATGTCCCTCACACCATGCTACAACTGTCTATCCTTCAACATGGTCATATTTCAATATTTGGTCCAATCCAGCTGTTTTCCCATCTGGGAGCATTATATTAGGGAGCAGTGTTTTATAGTCCTTGGTGGTGAAAATAATTTGTTATAATAATAATATTTGCGAATCTCATGTTTTTCTTTGATGTGTTGACCTCTTTTCATTTTTGTCTTAAATCACTCTTTGCTTAGTGAAATGATTTTCCTTAGTTGGATCTCTTGATCCAACTTTTGTGGAACTTTTTACTCTCCATTCATTCTTTGTGCTAGATAAGACAATTTTATTCACAACCATCCATCATCTCTTGAAAAATTTTAGCGATGACTTTATAGTCCAAACATGCATTCCCTTTGTTCGACATTTCTCTTGACTTAACAAGTAAATTAAATATTTGCTGACTAAAGAGCTCTTTGGGTTCTTTGGGTCTTCTTGACATCACAATATATTGTGACATTTCTATGCAACTTTTTGCTGTCATTGCAAATAACTTTTTTGCATTTTATTTTTCCAATTACATATAAGAACAATTTTTAACTTTCTTTTTAAAAAATTGAGTTGCTAATTCTCTCCCTTTCTTCCCCTTTCCTCCTCATCAAGATGGCAAGCCATTTGAATAGGTTATATATGTGCAGTCATGCAAAACATATTTACATATTATCCATGTTATAAAAGAAAAAAGCAGACCCCCCAAAAAACACCCAAGAATAATAAAGTTTTAAAAATAGTATGTTTCAATCTGTGTTCAGGCTTCATGAGTTATTTCTTTGGGGATGGAAACTATTTTTCATTCTAAGTTTTCCAGAATTGTCTTGGATCATTGTATTGCTGAGAATAGCTAAGTCATTCGGTTGGTCATCATACAATAGTGCTGTTATTGTGTACAGTGTTCTGGTTCTGCATATTTCATATCAGTTCATGTAAGTCTTTCCAGTTTTTTCTGAAATCATTCTGCTTTAAATTTCTTTTAGCATAACAGTATTCCATAACATTTATATACCACAATTTGCTCAGCCATTTCCCAATTGATGGGCATCCCTGCAATTTCCAAATTTTTTCACTACAAAAAGAACTGCTCTAAATACTTTTGTACATACAAGTCCCTCCCCCCACACCTTTTTATCTCTTTGGAATATAGACCTATTAATGGTATTGCAGGATCAGGTATAGTTTCAAATTGCTTCTTAGAATGCCTGAACTAGTTCACAACTCCACCAAGAGTGTATGCGTCTCAATTTTCCCACACCCCCTTCGACATTTGTCATTTTCCTTTTCTGTCATATTGCTCAGTCTGATAGATGTGAAGTGTCATTTTCATTTGCATTTCTCTAATCAATGGTAATTTAATTCCACATAATGTCTGATGTCCATTTCCAATTTCTCATTGCCAATTCCTTACTTGAATAGTTGAAGATTGAAATATTTCAATTTTTTCATATATTTTTCTCACTAAGCTTTACTATCGCATTTTACATGTTTTTACCTTTTCCCTGATATGGGAAACAAAGTGACACTTGCCTCTTTGCCAGTCCTAGAATAAGACATTCTATTTCTCAACTGCAAGCATTTTCACTGGTTGTCCTCCATGCATGGAATGCTTTTCCTCCTCAACTTAACCTTTTGGATTCCCTGGTTTCCTTCAGGTCCCTGCCAAAGCCCTGCCTTCTAGAGGAAGCCTTTCCTAATTCCTCTTAACTCTAGTACCCCCTTTCTGCTATTTTTCTATTTATCCCATATATAACTTGTTTGTACACAGTTATTTGTTTTCCCCTTCAATTGTGAGCTCCTCGAGAGCAAGGACTATATTTTGCCTTTCTTTGTAGCCCTACATCATAGTAAAGTGTCTGATATATAGCAGCCACTTACTCAACGTTTTATCAAAGCACTGAATCACTTTACATTGACAGATGATTCAGGGATAACTCTCACATCAATAAGCAGTCTTTTCCTATCTATAACAATAGCTTTTATTTCAATTTTGTAATATTTTTGGTGCTTTTCATTTTCAACAATTGCTAATTCTTTTCTTGAAAGAAAGATTCATGAAATGTACCATATGTCATCATAAAAATGTAATATGGTTTATCTCCTTAGCTAGAATGTACATCTTATTTATGAGAGATACCTCTTTTATTTTCTATGTCCTCAACAAAAGCCCTCAATAATGTTAGAAAGTAGGGAAACTTTGTATTTGATCTCTAAACTTATGGAATCAAAGGTAAAACCTTTATAGCATAATTCTATCAAGTAAGTTCTATTTTTAGTTTGACTTTCATTACAAAATCTAATATATTGCCATGAGAAAGTTCTTCCAAATAGCCTGAGCTGAAAATTTGTATAAAATAAGAGGATTTAAGTGATGGACAGGCCAATGGCATACTAGGTTGTATAATGCAGTCAAATTAAAGAAATCTTAGGGTAATGCCCTATTTTACATATCCTGATGTTCAAAATTCTATGAAACGATTTATTTAACATGAGACATATTTCTTTTCCTTATATCTTGAGAGTGAGACCAAATGGATCAAACAGGGAATTTTATCTTTCTTAGAAAAGATTGTCTATTTAAATTGTAAATTTAAACTCTTTACTAAAGATCAATTAAGACATTTTAAAAGACGACTTCCTAAATCAGAATGTATAATGACAAACAAAATCCAAACATCCAAAGTTGTTGAGTTAGTGAGCCATAAGTAAAATCAGAGAACATGGAAATACAATCCATAAGGTAACAAATACAACTGTTTCAATGATGACAGCTCACATGGATATAGCCTTTTTACGTTTGCAAAATACTTTTATATTTATTATATCAGTTGAGCCTCTCAAAAACTGTGTTAGTGAAGGATTATTACTTTATAGATTTTATAAATAAAGAAATTGAGCCTGAGAGTGCTTACATGACTTGCTCAAGGTCACTCAGCTAATAAGTGTCAATCCAGGCCATCTTCACTCCAACTCTAGCACTCTATGCCTTATGCCATAATTTGGCACTTGATTTAACATCTAGACTAATCTCCAACTGATAAATAAAATGAACCCTTTCACTTTTTCCTTCATCCATTAATGTATTTGTTCTTTGATTCATTCATGTATTAATGCAACAAACACTTATTGAGTGCCAAGTATGTACAAAATTATATGCTACATGTTCTGAAAGAATCACAGATAAATATATCCAGTCTCTCTTCTCAAGGTCTGGGAACAATGCTTCTTACCTGTGAGTATTAATTTTAAGTAGTATAGAGACTGTCAAATCAAATTACAATGGTGCTTCATTTTTTTAAGCTTAGGTAAGAAATATTCTTAGTACAGCATCTTCTGAATTTCTTGTGATTCCACAGTGGACTCTTTGCCTTTCAGGGCATTCTTTCATTCACCTATTCAACTATTCATCCAACAAATATTAAGTTCCTACTGTATGTAGAGAGCACAATCTAGGTACTAAGGAAAATACCAAGTTTAGTTAAAATACAACCTCTAGCCTCACATTTTAGAGACTAATGAGGCAATAGTGTATAAATACAAATACTACTACTACTACTACTAATAGCTAGCATTTATAAAGCACTTTGTGGTTTAAAAGATATGTTGCATGTTTCTTCATCTGAACCTCTAAATAACCCTGTAGTCTAAGTGCTATAATTAGGCTCATTTCACAGATGACAAAACTGAGGCTATGAGAGACTATTTGACTTGCCTATTAAGCATATATGACACACCGTGAAGGCAACCATTTCAGTCTCCCATACTTAATACTCTATCCATTGTTCTACTTATCTGATAAACACAAGATAATCCCCAAATCAAGAAAACCAAAGAAGGCATTAGATTGAATTTTTATTCTGCTTCCCTGCACTGATCTCATAGGAACAATTAGGTCCTTATAGATCATCATAGTTTCTACCTATATTGCCCTTTATTGATTAGCTAAATAGGGTGAATTGATATCAATATTCAGAAATTTGTATAAACATTATCTACCTGGGAAAACATATCTCCCAAACAAAAACAACCTACTTCTTTACATTATAATGTGTATGGCTTCATAATAATTTAAGAGATTTTATTGAACCCAATTGGAAGCAGGGTAAAAGGACTATTTTATGAGTTGCAAATTATGCACTGTTACCCTTAGACCTCCTGAAAAAATTGAGAACAATTCATATGAAATGGGCTACTTATATTAAAATATCTAAAGACTCAAAATATCCCAGAGATGTTGAGTATTTCAAAATCTTCACATATTCATTAAGCTAGGAGCAAATTTAGCAGGTAAGAATGTTTAGATTCAATCCTGAGCAAAGAAAAGTGGAAAGCAAAAGGGAGACACATGGTCTTGGCTTCTGACATCAAGCATGACAGCTTTAACTGTTCTTTAGGCTCTTCTTCCATCATAAGAAGTAATGCTAAGAAGGGATTCCTTAGTAACCAAAAAGTGAGCACTGCTCTTTAAATAGCTTTTTGAAAATATAAACAAAAATTAAAGAGTATTTTAAGTAAAGTAACACTGGGAAATTAAAGAAAGTTTATAAGGTGACAGATAAACTATAAAACGCATGATATTCACTAATATCACTTAAGGAGTGCTTTAGATTCAAATTCCTTGACTTCTCAAAAGTTATTCATTAGTCACTGAGGCCCCATGACCCAAAGGGAAAGGATAAAGTTCAGGGGTCAAACCTTGTAAGTACTACCAGCATGACAAAAAAAAAGAGCTAATTACATAGAATCATATCTTACAGCTAGAAATCCTTAGAGGTCTTTGAATTCAACCATTTCATTTTACTAAGGTGGCAACTAAGACCTAGAGTGGCCAGATTACTTTCCAACGTCACACAGCTCATAGGAAATTGTGGCAGTATTTGAACCTAGATCTTCAATAGTCCGCTGTGCCATATTGCCTCAAAATTTGGAGAGTTTAGATTTTTTTCCCTTATCTTGACCCACTAAACTTTCTGACAGTCAGCCCTAAGTAAAAAGAAGAAAAATACTTCATCTACAAAGGAAATGTAATGCCACATAGCTCTTGATGTTTCCAAAGTCCTGTGCCTAACACAGTGAGTCCACTCAGTCACAGCTAAGGTCCATTAGTCCCAATGGGAGCAGAACACTGAGTCAGCCCACCAGTCACTGTGGCAACATATTTGAAAAACTCCACTGATGTGCAGTTTGGACATGAGAGCAGGAAAATTGTAATTCTCATGGAAAATATCTCAGTCAACATTCCATCGAGTTTCACAGCAAACAAGTTCCACACACCCACACAGAAACCCTGCCTGCTGTCCTCTGGTACTCCTACTCTTCAGACCAAAAAGTAAAATAAAATAAAATAATAAACATGAAATATATCTATATTTAAAATTCTTCTTGTGGCATACAACATCTCTTTTCTCCAGAGGGTCAAAAAAGGACATAAACCGGCAATGTTTAGTGGAAAATCAGTTACTCCCTTTGCTGGAAAAGTCAAAAGTACATTTACCAGGCTCTGCTTTGAAAGCATAAGAAAATATTCCAGGTGGTTGCTGGACTTCAGGGTCTCTGGGATGTCTCCAGCAGCTATTTTATATAAGGAGCCAAATGAGATCTCAGACACACATCCTACTTAGTGCATTTCTCCAGGGGAAACACAAGGTCTATGTATTTTGAGGAATCATGTTGCTTGTCTCCTTAAATAATAATTCTCTGAATCTAAATGCTGAATATGGTATCTTTCTCCAAAGGGCTTGCAACATTTTACAGTAGATACTGACCACTCCTCCTGTGCAAATACTTATAGACACATGCTATTGTCCCAGTTGTACAAAGGAGAATACATCAGGCTTAGAGAAAGAGGTTAAGTGCTTTGCTTGAGGTCACACCATTAGTCAAGGAGACATCAAAAAGTGAAATCAGGAGCTTTAACCCTGTGCCCAAAGCCCTTCACCTTTGACCTTCCTCCACCCAATGACTCCTCGTGCAATAGAGCATTGATAGAGAAGGATAAACAGATAGACAGGCATACCAAAAGATGGAGACAGACAAACATAGATAAGTAACAGATACATACACGCATATATATGTACACACATATATAGATTTTCTACACAAATCAAACATGACCATATAAGTCCAGGGCCACCATATAGAAAATATGGAAGGTTCAAAACTATTCACCTCATCCTACTCAGGAATCGTTATATTAGCCATAAGAAGGAATTCTATTTGAAAGAAAGTAAAAATATGAACTCCATGTGATTATCAAATTTCCTCATCCCTCTGCCACACCCCTTCAATTTCAACAAACTATAAAGCCATACATAGCCAAACATGCTAGTATCCATCTTAACTCCTGCTACTGTGAAAATAGAGTCTGGTGCATCACTTGAATTCAAGAGTTCTGAGCTCTAGTGCACTAAGTTGATTAGGCATTCCCCTTAATCTTGATATTAATATACTGAACTCCAGGATTAAGGATTCATTAGACCATCTAAGAAAGGGTCTAGCAACCCAGGTAAGAAAATAGAATAGGTCCAAGCTCCCAAGTGGATCAGATTGGGAAAAGGTACATGAATAGGCATTTTACTTTCACCCAGAAAGACTTAGTCATAAAAAATCCATAAATAAAAATAAATACAGCTATAGAGAGACCAATCATTTCCTGAGAATCATATTTCTGATGCATACATGAACAATGACTGATTTTAGCTGTAAAGGGATCTGCACTATAGACCTCAACCTATCTATAACTTAGCAGATAACCCCCAGGGAACTGCTTGAGGGACATAATTAAGTGACTAGTCTAGGGTCACACAGATTGCAAGTGTTCAGAGGTGGTCTTTGTGTCTCCAAGCTTATTTGACAGTAGCCAACACACCACATTGTCTCTTCTTCTGGGCACAACAATTTAAATATAGGATATTTCTTAAAGTTTCAATTGTGGCTAAGAAGAGGGCTTTATTGATAGAGCCTGCCTGAATCACCATTCATAAGCTTTCACATTGCTCCGTTAATCTTGCTGAGGATAAAAAGAAATCCCCATGTACCCCTAAAGGACTGAGGCAGTATTGTGTGCCAGCCTTTGGACCTCTCCAATGTACTCGTGATGCTGAATACCTCGTTTTTCCTGCATGCAACTTTGGTAACAAACAGCACAGCCAAGTCTTTTCTAGTACTGTTATTCTGTTTTAAAAAACACTGACATTTTCTTAAACAGACATAATTTACAATTTTAAGGAGCACAACAGTGCCTTGGTGTGTGAGGGCCAGAGAGCAAACAAAACTCCTTTCAGGCCCATTCTGAAAACTGCAGTCTCGTGCTCAGTGAGTTCCTTAGAGCTAAAGGCTGAAGAGAAAGCAGAGGCGGGGCAAGGGACCACAGAATTATGAACTGGCAGCTACACATAGGTCATGTCCCGTTGAAAGCTTTTCAGAGAGTCACACAGAAGAAAATGACATCCAAAAAGGGAGGTGATGAGCAGTAGCATAAATGTTAGCAAGGCAAAGCGTTAACCAAATGTGATCCTCTTTCTCGACTTTATATAGAAAGTACTTGAAGGTCTCTTAGTTTAACTGTCCCATATAGCTTGGCTGAGTAGCTCCACTTCACTTGGAAGATCTTCTGACCTGACTATTCTGACCACACATAAAAGGAACTTGTCAATATCCATGACCCCTGATCAATATCTGCGGCAATATCGTTATTCGATTTCCAGTTGGATCAGCTCAGCCCCAGTAGATAAATGGAGTTCCTTGTCAAAGGTAGCATGTAGATCTTTTTGATGGGACCTCAGAACCTGAGGCTGTGCAGAGAGAGCTATACTCCCAAGGTGGATTTTCTAGAACTGAGGCCTCCTACTGTCCTCAGAGAAAGCTTCTTAACTTTTTCTCAGCTTTGTTGGTATTCTTGTGCAATTGAGTCTGAGTCTTTGTGACCCTATTTGGGATATTTTTGGCAAATACACTGGAGTGGTTTGCCATTTACTTCTCCAGCTCCAGATGAGAAAAAGGAGGTGAACATGGTGAAGTGATTTGCCCAGGGCCACACACCTAGTAAGTGTCTGAGACTAGATTTGAACTCAGGAAGATGACTCTCTTTGATTCCAGGTCTGGCACTCTATCTGTTGTACCACTTAACCACCCTTGGTCTTAGCTAGTTTCTTTTTTATTTAATGGCTATATTTCATGATTAAATAAAGCTACCTGGTGTGTGTGTGTGTGTGTGTGTGTGTGTGTGTGTACATGCAACCTTGAAGAGGAAATGACATAGCATGAAAGGGATGTTGGATTTGGAATCAGAGAACCTGAATTCAAATTCTGACTGCTTCTTTCAGAACTTGAACCCTGAAATTATCCTACCTGGACCTCAATTTCCTCATCTATTAAATGAGGTGGTTTAATTAGTTGACTTCTAAAGTCTAATTTAATTTTAAATATACAAATATACATGTCTTTTGTAACTTTCTATAAAAGTGTCCATGACTTTGGGAAAAGAACCCTGATTTGGAAAGCTTTGTCAAGCATGAGTTTGCCTACATAAATAGAAAGTATAAACAGTTCTAGACCTCAAATTAGGTTACACTGTCTTGGTCCTAGAGTCCACCATTGACCTCTCTTGAGATTCCTCTTAGGTGAAATGAATTCAACTGTTAAAAAACAAAACATATCCTTACAGTTCTGGGTGATTGAGAAAGTACAGAGGTATGAGAAGAATAACATGATTTCCATTTCTGTTTTGTCAACTTCTCACTTGAGAAAGTTGAATTTTCCAGACCATGAGAAGGCCCCATAGTTATTTGCGGTCTCCAGGAAAAGTTATGACTTTTCAGGTGTCAAACTTTGTCCAGTGTTGCTGGCTTAAATAAAAACATCATATTGGAAAGATCAGCAAAGTCAGAAGACCTTGGTACAAGCTTTGGCTCCACCATTTATTATGTGTATATACAAGTCACTTCTCCAATTTGGACATGGATAAAAATGGGGGGTTGGCTTAATAAGAACAGCCGACATTTATGGAGTACTTTATATGCATTATTTCATTTGATACTGCAGACCTGTGAGATAAATGCCTCTTTTTTTTTCTTTTTAACCTAACCTATAATTTCATTGGTTTGGGTAACTTCCCATGGGGGAACCCCCGTACCTATTCATATTGGCAGCTTCTCTGAAATGTATATGTTTGTTTTTTTTTTTTTATGATGTACAACTTACTACTCTTTTAAAATACATAATAAAATTATCCTGTAAATTTTTTTCCCTTTTTTCTCTTCCTTCTTCTCTGCCCTGGAGAAGGTTACCATTAGAAAAAAATATATGTGTATGTATGCATGTATGCATGCACATATGTATGTATATATACACATATATATGTAAAATACCCTTAAAAGAATTATCAGAGATAATTTAAGCACCATCTTCAGGGAAATACAGGTACTTTGTGACAGAGAAAGGTCTTGAATGCTTCCTCTAAGACTCTGTGGTCAGTATGTTACAATGTTTCTCAAAAGATAATAATGAATGCAAGAATTTATACAGTACTTTGAGTTTTGCAAAATACTTTACATATGTTATCTCATTTAATTCTCACAGCAATCCTGGGACATAGGTGCTGTTGTTAACCTCGTTTTGTAGATGAAGAAACTGATTGAGATAAGTTTAATGACTTGCCCAAGGTCACAGAGCAAGTATCTTAGGCAGGATTTGAGTTCGGGTCTTCCAGCATTGTATCCACTGTTCCCCCTCCTAGGTTTCTAATCTCATAGATGTTATCATCCCAACTTGATGAAGGAGGGAACTGAAGGTTAGAGATGTTACGTTCTTGTTCAGGGGCACACAATTAATATTACTAGTGGGGTTCAAATCCAGGCTTTTTCAGAATCTGAATTCAATCTTCTTTCCACTACTACAGATTGCCTCTAAGAAGAATACTTAGCTTGCTCCATCTTTAAGGTCATAGAGGAGATGAGATTTCAGGATAGTAAGATATGATGATTCCCATGGGCATCCTGGGATTATCTCTATGAGAAATTAAGCGAGTGACACTTCCGCCTGCCTATCCAATACAACCCACAAAGTACATGTTCCCAGTCTCTCCCATTTGACCAATATGTAGGCCAAATCATAATGAAATAGGAAATTCTGCAATATGAGTCTGTTATTTTGAGATTTCCAACTAATTTTGTTAGATTTGGGGTGCCTTATGCAAGGTTTAGTAAACATGTAACAGGTTTATCCCAACCATGCCTCTGCTCTGAAACTCTGAACTAGCCTGCATAATGTTTTTTTTTATATTTTCTTCTGGGATTTACATTCTTTTCCAGCTGCCTGCTATCTCTACTGCCTCCTGGATGGGGTCCGTTTGATCTGAGGGATGTATTGGTACATGAGAGGCATCTCACTTTCCCTTTCTTGCTCTCTGTCTCTCTAGCCTGTTAAGATTATGGGGAATTTGAATTTAAATGAGAATTAGAAAAGTGGCTGAAGCCAGTCAGAGCTGGAGGTTTTCATAGGGATGTCAGTGCTGAATAAGTTTCCCTGGATCAAAGCCACAGTCTGTGCTCCATAGAAGCTTTTGAAGACTATTTAGAATAAAACAAGTGGAAGAAAAATCCTCCTTGTGCCAGGCTGCATGCAGCTTGCTTCTTAAACATACACACAGTCGCACACACATACACACACAAAGTCACACAACTACAATCTCTCACACACCCACATACACACAGAGTCACACACACACAGACACACAGACTCACAGTCACATACATGGTCACACATCAAGGCAAAGCTATAAAACTGCCAGCTAGCTTAGATACCTTGCCAAGAGCCACAGTCTTTATTTTTTTTCCCTTTTCTCCCCCAAAGAAATGAGGTCTCTATCCAGAAATTACACCTTATCCTCTTTAAACTACCTTTGAAGATCTGTGGCAAGAATGTTTATGTGGGCCCTGCCTGTTTGTTTGGTTACACTGGCCACTGGGGTTGTATTTCCTGTGTTTGCTGGTTCTGTCTGGCAGGTCCGTAACTTGAGGCATATTCAGTTGTGTCTGAGAGGAGGGAGGCAGCAGTGTAAAGAGTGACCACTCCTTTATGTGGTTGAGGTAACCTGGTGACAGAGGTCATGGGAATTAAGAAGGTTAAGCTGAACAGAGAAGCCACCTTTTTAGAAAGGGACAGGAACTGAGGTGAATGGGAAGACGGTGAGCTACACATGACTTTTCTGGGGAGAAGAGAAACTAATCCTGAGGGTCACAAGTGACATGTAAATGATACATGAAAAAAGCTGGTTATGGAGAGGTAGTAGCTCAATGAGGGTACAAAAGTGGCTGTGTGCACAAAGGAGTATACTACTTCAATATATATGTGAGAAATTTAAAAAACACAATGTAATGTAACTTTCAAATTTTGGAAAATTTAAAATATGTGTTGTTTAGCATAAGAAAATGAAAAGAATATGAAAGGAAGAGAATTAGGATGAAGTGGAATTTATTTACAACTAAAGATTCCATACAGTCAATAAAAAGAGAGGTCAGAGGGAGACGGAGACTGGGGTTGAGTAGTGCTAAGTTTAATGCTGAGGTTGAGAATGCAGCTGTAGCCATTATGAACGGCCCTAGCTGATAATCTAGCTGGCATATCCTTTCTGGTTCACTTTTCTGACTGATTAGTGCTTCTAAAGCACTCCAACGTTATGGAAAGAGAACCCTGGGAGATAGGTTTGATAGTTGAATTGGTAACTGATGAAATATGGTGGCCACACCAAATCTTTGCAAATTAACCAGGAAAGATCACTACAGGCAATGGGAAACAAGGCTATAACCACATTTTAATAGCCACGAGGGTGTGAAGGTCAAAAACAGCATAGAAGTACAGAAGAAAAGTGGCCCACAGAGGCAGACGATGTGGGAACAGGGAATAAAATAGTGAAGAAAGGCATGCAGTGTTGATGAGGAGTGTGGAGAGGGACAGAGGCAGGATATCACTCTTGCAGCTATGGAACAGATTTGGGAGCACTTAGTAGTATAGATCAGATGGAGACAGAAATACGAGGTAGGGCAAAGTTTGAGGCCTCACCTCATAGGTTTTTTTGGTGAAACAGACTAACTCTTATCTGGGCCACCTTGATAGCTGATTAAATCATTAACCTATCCAAATAATTTCAGAGTTGTCAGTAAAACTTTAAATTTAATATGTCCACATCATTTCAAAATTATCATTCTTTTTTGGTGCTCTATGAATGTCTGGAATTTGTCTGAGATATAAGATAAAAAACTTTGACAGAAGAATCTAGATATCTTCGCCTGACTCCACACATATTACTAGGATATAATTTTTGGTTAACATACAATACAGTTTGTAAATTATGCTTCTTTGATCTTTGGGAGAGTTTGTACATGACTTCCAGGTTCCACTTAGCAAACTTATTTCCCACTATCACCCCTTTATATTGTCTAATTACAAACTTACTGTATTGACTAGAAGGTGGAACATGGTCAAGAGGACCAGGACAAGGTACAATTTTAACACAATAGCCATGGGTCCCTGGCACAGTGGCGGAGGAGGGGGAAGAGGCACTAGTCAATTGGCTTACATTTCACCTGTAAAGGAAAGAGGAAATGTGCCTTGTTGGATGTTGGCAGCAAAGGCAAAACCCTGACCAATCTGAAATAGTTCTAAGTCTATTGTCTGAGGAGACAAGTTGCTTAGAGAAGTTCCTAGAGATAAGTTTAAACAAGCAGAAATGATAGCCAGCTCCTTCCTTGACTATGCTGATAAGACAAAACCTACAATGATTATTCTAAAGTCCTTCTTAGCATCATGAGGCCAGAGGACCTGTGATAGAAAATGCAATTACATACCTCACAAATGACTTGTAGGTGGAGAAAGTCTAATTTAACAATTCTGAACAGGATGGCTACCAGCACCAACTTTCCAAATTCATGTGCAAACTGAAAGTAAAAAACTATACCCAACTTGTAGATTCCTTCCAGCTAGATACTTGGAAAATTCATGAATTCCATAGAAATAGTGTTTGACTCTTCAATGTCTCTCACATGAAAAGAAAACAAGCTCATTCTTTTCATTATATCTCTTCACTTAGCATTTTTGAGACCAAACATTTAATGATCTCCTACTGTGTATCCACCAAAGCACAAAGAATTGTGAGACAAAGCCCTGTCCTCAAGAAGTTTCAGATCTGGTTTAAAAAAAAAAACAAACCAAGTTAAATATGAAGATGAGGAGGTAAAAATCATTAACATACCCTTAATATTAAATGAATAATATCATAAATAAATGACAGCTCTTGAAGCTCAGAGTGGGGAGATTATTACCAACTGGGTTGGTCAAGGAAAACTGGAACTTGAGTTGAACCTTGAGGGGAATGGAGAGAGGGGTAGAGGGAATTCTAGCCAGTAGAGAATAAATAAAGCCAGTTCACTAAATCATTCCTACTACATTATTGTTAAAAATAATATTTCCACATTTTGTTTCAGTTCAATTCATTTCAATAAAGCAAGTGATTCTTAAGCACTTGTTTTATGTGGAGTGCTATGCTAAGAACTGGAGAAGATGCAAAGTCTAGAAAGGGAACAGACCCTGATGTCATGGAGATTACAGTCTTATCCAGGATTAGAATACATTCACTAATAACTCTAACATAAGTCACTGAAGGAAAACATGTGACTGGCCAACTCCGGACAGCTAACAAGGCCTGGGAAAAGCACATTTGTTTATAACCTTGAATATCTGATCAAAAGTTCTTTAAAATGTAAAAAGGAAGAGGTGTGTGTGTGTGTGTATATATATATATATATATATATATATATATATATATATATATATATATATATATATATATATATATATATACATATATATGGAAAATCCAACACCAAAGATAATAACTACAATATAGAGTGGGAAATGTACAGCATAAAAACACCCACAAATTCACGAGAGAAAAACCAAAAAAAAAAAAAAAGTAGTCAACAATAGTAACTTTTGCAAAACCTACCTAAATAAAAATACATAAAATACATATGAGAACTAAAGTAATCCAAGGTGATAGATTTGACCTCCTAGAAATCAATATGACTAGGTAAGATAAAACCCATAAATGGGGTATTATTCTGGAAGGGTATACCTTACTAAAACTAAACAGGAAAAACAGAGTAGTTATGGAGAATTCTTTAGCATTATTTATAACAAATATATTATCCTGGAAGAAAATCCAGGAACCAGAATAGAGAAAGAACAGTAGATCTCTTTTGGGGGAAGATAAGTAAAGGGAGAAGTAAGTGAAGTATATTATATAGTTCTGAAAGAAATTTGTGAGGAGTCTGGCAAATGTACCACAAGTGAGTCAAAGAACCTACATATAGTAAAGACGTTACTTCAAAGGATCCATTATACAGAACTACTAATGCAGATTGTGACCCATTCACACCTTCTCACCCCGGTTGACTCTTGCCCATGTCATATCACAAATTCCCAAAGTGGTATTGAGAGACTTCAATTACCCAGAGATACAGTGGAGTTCTCTCTCTCTCTTCTGGAAGTAGAAATATGACTTACTTAAAAGAAAATACCATTAAAAAAAGGTGTAGGCACTATGTTTTTCATGCAGTAACTTAATGAACATTGAAATGAATTGAACGCAGGTTTAAGATGACAATTTTGAATGTAATTTGCACCATTCTGGAGGAACTGGTAGCCAAAGTGAAGATGATAATAGGAGAAGGAGTGATGGTGTCAGGAATTGAGTACTTCATCTTAGAAATTGTGATAGTGAAGAGAAAAAATGCATAGTTTAACATACAATCTAGATTTTAGTAGAATAGGTTTCTTAGAACCTAGATATAGAATAGGTAAAGTTTCATTGACTAAAATTTTACAGATAGACCAGGATGGAAAATAATAATTGCTGACATTTATAGAGTTCTTTAAAGTTTACCAAGTATTTTCCATATATTATATAGTTTGAAACTTACACCACCATGAGGTACATATATGGTAGATATTATTTCCCCAATTTTGCAGATAAAGAAAATGAAGTTTATAGAATTTAAATGACTTGCTTAAGAACAAAAAAAAGGAAGAAACTGAAATCTGAATAATTATACTGACCTCTAATAAATTCTTACTAAAAAATAAATGGCTCAGCCATGGTCACACAGATAATAAACATCAGGAAATGAGACTGAAATCCAGGACATCCTGATTACAAGTCCATAACTACTTATGATTCAGCAACAACCCTTCAAAAATGAAATTCCAAAAATATAAGGAGAAATAATTCCAGTGGGGAGAGAAGAAAAAAGAGGGAGATTGTCAATATAATCAAATTCATCATTACAAATGATTCATCAGTTAACAGATTTTAAAAGTACTATGAACAAAAGATGGAAGAAGAACAAGGAGGGGAGGATACATACAAAAGCACAGAACAGTTTATAAAAATAAGATAAGAAAATTTTAATCTTGCCCAGGCAGCTAAGAAAAAATAGTTATATGTACCCATATTGAGGAATAAAAGTAGAGAAGAGAAAGGATAGGAATCTTCAAGGTGGATAGGAGATGATAATGAATGACAGAAAGAAGGCCGACGTTCTTAACTCTTATTTTTCTTCTATTTCTCTTGCAAGCAGAATGATATTTGGACTGGAAAAGACAGCAAAATTGGACAATAGTGTTGATATTGAAGATAAATAGGGAGGTAGTAGGACAACATCCATCTGTTCTAGACAAGTTCAAGTCACCAAGCCCAAAGGAAATGACCTCTCAAGGTACAGAATAAACTGGCAGACATAATTACTGAGCTACTGTCAGTGATCTTTGAAAACTTGTAGAGAAAAGGTGATTTAAACAGGACTAAAAAAGGGCAAAAGTTCTGATTTTCCAGAGAGAGAAGGCATAATTTTGGTATTATGTGCCACTGAGTTTGACTTCAATTCCTGGAAAAGTCCTTGGATTTGATATTAAAATTTTGATGAATGAATATACAGAAATGTAAGAAATGATAACAGAAACAATATGGATTCCTCAGGAATAGGTCATGTCAAAGTAACCATATTAAAATATTTTAGAAGAGCAGTCTTTTAGAAACCAACAAAGGTGTTTTTTATTTGACAAAATTACCTTTGTAGAATCAGAGGTGTGCAAAGTTTAATAAAATGGAAGGATGAAGACAATGTGGTGGAGTAGAAGCAGGGACCTGCTTGAGCTCTCTCCACTAAACCCCACAAAATACCTATAAAAATTACTCTAAAAAATTCTAGAACAGTAGAAGTCACAAAATGACAGAGTGAAACAGATTTCCAGCCCAAGAAAAACTGGAAGACCAACAGGAAGGGTCTATTGCACTGGCTCAGAGAGAGCACAGTCCATGCTGCTCCATCACAGACAGGATTGGAGTGGGCCTCAGGGAGCTAAATCACTGGAAGCTGCTGTGGTTTCCAGACTTTTCAATCTACAAATGTCAAAGACAGCTTCAAAGGTCAGTGAGAAATCTCTCTCACCTAGGTGAGAGAGGAACATGATCCAGCCCCAGCTTTAGGTGCAGCCTCACCTCCAAGGCAGCAGCAGCAGTTATTGCCACAACAGCCTGCAGCTCATGGTCTACAGATGGTGGGGGAATGAAAGGCTGATCAGAGTTATAGTCCTGAGTGGCAGTCCTAAGGCAAGGAGGAGCACTGGCATGGCAGAGCTAGTGGTGGCTGTGGAGAGGGAAATCTACTTGCAGAAAAGGATGATTGTGGTTACTCAAAGACCAGAGCACACTAGGAGAGGAGAAAACATCTCTCCCTTGATTATACCACTTTGGAGGAACTGAAAATGTACAGATCCCTAGAGATATCTCTGAAAGTTGCTGCACAAAACCTCTGAAACTTGGGGTAGTACAGTCTACATTTAGAAAAGAACTCAAAAATCAAGTAATTGGTTGGGAAAATGTCCAAAAAGGGGTAAAGGTTACTTTTTGGGTGAATAGGTATTTTCTTCCACATAGTTGCCAAAAAATAATATGAAATGATCTCAGACTATGGAAGAGCTCAGAAAGGAGTTTGAAAAACATGTAAGAGAAATAGATGAAAAATTGGGAAGAGTAATAAGAACAATGCAAGAAAATCATGAAAAACAAGTCAACAACTTGCTAAAGGAGACCTAAAAATGCTGAAGAAAATACCTTTAAAAATAAATTCACCCAAATGGCAAAAGAGATCCAAAAAGCCAATGAGAAGAAAGCCCTAAAAATAATTGATCAAATGGAAAAATAGGTCCACAAGGTCATTGAAGAAAAGAATACCTTCAAAAGTAGAATAGAGCAAATGGAAGTTAATTATTTGATGAGAAATCAAAGAATTATAAAACAAAACCAAAACAATGAAAAAATAGAAGACAATATGAAATATCTCATTGGAAAAACAACAAAAACAGATCCAGGAAAGATAATTTAAAAATTATTGGTCTACCTGAAACCATGATTTAAAAAGGAGCCTAGAAATCATCTTACAAGAATTTATCCAGGAAAGCTGCCCAGATATTTTAGAACCAGAGAGTAAAATAGAAATGGAAAGAAGTCACTGATCATCTCCTGAAAGACATCTCCAAAAGAAAACTCCTAGGAATATTGTAGCCAAATTCCAGAGTTCCCAGGTCAAGGAGAAAATATTATAAGCAGCCAGAAAGAAACAATTTAAATGTTGTGAAAATACAATCAGGATAACACAGGATTTATCAGCTTCTACACTAAGGAATCAGAGGGCTTGGAATAAGACATTTGATAGGCGAAAGGAGTTAGAATTAAAACCAAGAATCAACCACCCAGCAAAACTGAGTATAATACTTCAGAGTAAAAAAAAAATGGAATTTCACTTAAATAGAGGACTTCCAAACATTCTTGTTGAAAACTGAATAGAAAAGTTGACTTTCAAATACAAGAATCCAGAGAAACATGAAAAGGTAAACGGGAAAGAGAAACCAACAGGGACTCATTAAAGTTGAACTGTTTACATTCCTACACAGAAAGATGATATTTTTAGCTGTTGAGAACTTTCTCCATATTATTTGTCAGTATTTCTCAGGGTAGTTAGAGGGAATATGTATATGTGTGTGTGTTCATCCTTCGTTGCTGAAGAAGACCATGCCATCAGAGGAATAATGACATGACTTGCACTTGACTTTGTTTTGAATGAGGGAGGGCTGTGCAGGTCATCAGCTTCACTTCTCCTCCAGAGCCATCTGAATCCAGTGACCGAATATTCATCAGGATGACTGGAGATGACCCAGGATGAGGCAATTGGGATTAAGTGACTTGCCCAAGGTCACACAGCTAGTGAGTGTCAAGTGTCTGAGGTGAGATTTGAACTCAGGTCCCCCTGACTCCTGCACTGGCTCTCTATCCACTGTACCACCCAGTTGCCACTTGTACTACATATATATATATATATATATATATATATATATATATATATATATATATATATATATATATATATGTATATATATACACACACATATATATACACACACACACATACATACACACACATATACATACACACATGCATGCATACATATGCGCACACACATATGTATGTATACATACATATATGCATATGTGTATATGCATATATGTGTGTGCACTGCATACATGTGTCTATGTGTATGCATATGCATGTATGCATACGCATATGTTGTGTGTATGTGTATAGGCATGTATTTATGTGTGTGTGTGTGTAGACAAAGAGCACAGGGTAAGCTAAATATGAAGGAAGAATACCTAAAAAAATAAAATTAAATGTTGAGAGGAATGTACTGGGAGAGAGAGAAAGGAAGAGGTAGAATGTAGCAAACCATCTCATATAAACGAGATAAGAAAGAGATTTTACAATGGGGTGGAACAGGGGCAAGGTGAAAGTGCATAAGTCAGCCTTACTCTCATTGGATTTGGCTTAAGGAGGAAATAACACACATTCAATTGGGCTTGGAAATGTATTTACCCAGAAGAAAGGCAGGGGGGAAGGGGATAGGAAAGGGAGAATAATAGAAGGGATCGCAGATTGACGAAAAGGGTAATAGTAAGCAAACCTTATTGTCAAGGGATTAGTCAAGGGAGAGAATGGATTAAATGAAGGGCAGGACAGGACAGAGGGAAAAGTGGTTAGTCTTTTGCAATATGATTGTTATGGAAGTGTTTTGCATGACTACACATGTATGACCTCCATTGAATTGCTTGCTTTCTCAATGAGGGTGGGTGGGGAGGGAGGAAGAGAGAGAATGTGGAACTCAAAGCTTCAAAAATGAATGTTAAAATTTGTTTTTGCATGCTACCAGGAAATAAGATGTACAGGCAATGGAGTATAGAAATCTATCTTGCCCTACAGAAAAATAGAAAGGAGGGGAATGGGATAAGAGGTGGGTGATAGAATGGAAGTCAGATTGGGGGAAGCAGTGGATGGTGAGAATGCTGTCCTGGGTGGGGGTGGGGAGAGATGGGGGCAAAATTTGGAATTCAAAATTTTGTGGAAGTAAATGCTGTCAATTGAAAATAAATAAATTATATATTAAAAAAAAGAAATTGAAGAATATACTTCAGTCTTTTTCTTAGCTAACTAGTTTTGACTACGGGTTTATAAGAAGTGTTAACTTCAATAGAAATTATTTTCTGATGGGAATGGCCTATTAGGGGCAAAATGATTGGAACAATAAGGGCACAACGGTGATACATAAGGCAATCTGGATAGAGTTCATTCAGTCAAACTTCTCATCCAGTGCATGTTTGTCATCTATGAAAATCTTGGAAAGAGGGTAAATTAGATTCATCTGCCTTAATCTTAGCTTAATCTTTATTATATCCTAGAAGGACCCCAACATCAGAAAGGTGATTCCATGATTTTTCAAGTGAATTGGATAGAAGTGAGGGGGGCTGTGCAAAATCCTTCAGAGTCATCTGGGTCCATTGACAAGATATAGATCAGGAAGACTGCAGATGGCCCTGCTAAGTCCTGGGAATACAAAGAAAAAGGAAAACAAAATAGTCTCTGCCCTCAAGAAGCTCGCATTCTAATGCGTGAGACAATATAGTCAACCATGGTAAAGTACAAGATACAAAAAGAGAAGATATGAAGTGACCGTAGGAAATGTATGTTGGGAAAGGACAATGTTGCAACTAAGTTTCCTTAACAACAATAATTTTAGGGCGTTACTGTACTTTACCCTTCTCTTCTTAACATTTTCTCTGCATAAAAAGTGAAAATGATAGGAGGATCCATTTGGACAACCCAAGCTGTGTTTGGACTAAATGTTTTGGTAGAAGTAGAAATTTGAAAGTAAGACTATAGAACTTTGAGGGTAACTTCCCCTTTAAATGACTAACATAAAAATGTGTATAATTTGGATAAGAATAAAGCACAGCTTTTTAGGCAAGCAACTTCAAAATCAAATGTATGCTCAGCTTTCAAACAGTTATTTTTGGAGAAAGTTTCCAAATATAAAAATTAACCAGGATACGTAGGCATTTTAGAAAAGGAATCGTCTATGTTGACATAAGCTTATGCTAAATACTCCAATCTTCACATTTCCTGAGTGTACAGAGAACACCCAGGCAAGGTTCCCACAAATTTTCATTGTGGCTGGCTGCTGAACCCTCCAACTTACTCCTTGTGGGTTAGCACTTACTGCTAAGAGGAGCTGTAAGTGGGCATGACACTTGGTAAGTTTCTAGGAAGTACATTGTTTGTTTTCCTTGGGGCTAAACACTTAATTTCTTATTTAGTTTTTGTTTCTAGCTTCATGGATCTAAGACCTGGGGTTGGAAAGAGGAAATGTGATTGCTTTCACTGAAATGGACAAATACACCAGAAAAAGAAATTCACTTAAAATGTGGGATGTGTTCCCTAGGGTAAGCGTACTATAATTATCATAATATACTACCTCCCTCATATTGCTTAGAAGTGTAAAATGCAGCAACTTACCTATTTTTAATTAGCTGTATTTAGTATTTTTTATGGACACTGAACATGGTACTCAAATTAGCATACATTAGCATATCATTTGCATGTGTACCTCAAGGTAGTTGGTTTTATTGCCATTACCTTTTTGTGGCCCTATTTCAGTAATGATGCTAATGGAATACAAAAGAGATTTCTCACTCAACTCACTTTACAATCTTTTTTATGAATTTCACAATTGTAAAAACATATTTTAATATGAAAATCATCTTGTAAGTTCTGTTTCTTCTAAAAGACTGGTCTCAGCCTCTCCACTCACTCCAAACTGCCTAGCTTATCAGCTCTCCTTTCTATTTTGATGAGAACAGGGACGCATCCTAAAGCCGGGGTTCGGGTATAAACTGAACCACTGTTTGCTTAAGAGGGTGTTGTATGCAAAAATTAATGAATCTCACCACTCTATCAGCACCTAAAGGCACTGAGAAAGAAAAATAACAGCTGCAGCCAGAGAATTCTGAGAAGGGTCAGAGGTCAGTGCCCGCATCTGCATTCACAGGGAGGCAGAGAGGAAAAATAAAGGGTCTCTCTTTGTTGCAAGTCAGCACTATTTTAGAGAGCGTAGATACTAACTTAATTACCACCATTCCCTCTTGCACTGGGGTGCTGCAGCGGGCTATAAATCAATACCTAAGGTCACATTGCTAAAAGCAGGAGAAAACAGTCTTTTCTTGCACTGGGGAATGTTGTTTGCTGCTTCTGTATCAGCATTAAGGGTGTTCAATATCAGATGAGAAACAAAGGGCCAGAGTGATAATTTCAAAAGAAATCAGAAATATGAAAACGGATGGGTAAAGCAGGTGAGTTGGACTCCAGGCAGCTGGTTGACTACCTCAGATCTTAGCATCTTGTTTTGTTCTCCTTTTCTCCTTGCCCGGGGACACCACCAGCTGGTAGCCTTAACAACGAAAGTAAATTTGACTATGGTCTCCGTGCTGATTTGCAGGTAGAACATGCTGCTGCTATTCTGTTGTTTTGTTTAGTTTTTGCATAGAGTAGTAATTCTCCTGGATCTGATTTGGGCTTTTGAGATTTTCTATCATTTTTACTGACAGCAATATGTGAAATGACCCAGGATCAAATGTTGATAAAATGTAGGAAGTGTTGTCCCACTTATCAGGAAACAAATATATTTCTTTGATTTCCCATGGTATCTGTTGACCTAGAAAATATAGGACCACTACAATACTAAAATATTGTGCTGGGACTGCGCAAAATGAAAAAGATGACCTATTTCTAGACAGGCAGGTTAATGTTGGTCCATTCCTAAGTTGGTTCCTGTCTGACTTCCTGCACCTAAAAGACTAATTGAAGACTTATTGTATAATTAATTACAATTCATGTTGAAGCTATGTCTGCCTAATGTAGATGTGATGACATCAGTATTTCAATGCTATTCAAATGGCCAGGGATCATATCATTAAAGTAGAGATTTGATCTGGTTGTTAACTCAACTGATATATCTACATGCGTTCTGCCAATAGTATAATTGAATACATGATTGTGTCAGATTCTCAAGATCTTGAAAACTTGAGGCTGGTCTAACCTGTCCCATTGAATATTGAAAAGAGTTGAATAAGGTTTTTTCTAATATTGGTCATTCATTCAAACCTGCCCTAATCTGTTCACATTTGCCTCAATAACATAAAAAGATTGGTGAAGACCTCAGTTCTGTCCCTAATTTTCATTTACCTTCTATCACTTCTGTCCCTTCTGTTTTATGCTTTTTCACTCTCTTCTGTCTCATATTTCAATTGCCTATGAAGAAGTGCGGATCTCCACATTTTTAAAAAATAAAACAAAGCAAAAATACCTTTCCTCAAGCATTTTGCTCCATCAAGCTACTAATCTCCTTTCTTTCCTCTTCTATACTACCAAACTTCCTAGAAAAAAACAAGTCTTCACATCATTTCTCTTCTTCCTTACCACCTGTTTCCAAGGAGGTGGTAAGATTTATACACTTCAGTTGAAAGAATACTGAATGTGAATTCAGAAGAATCGAATTTACACCCAGGCTGTGATTATTACCTATGTGCCCTTGTCATCTAACATCTCTGGGGTTTGGTTTGTTTATCAACAAAACAAAAGCCCTGAACTAAATGACTTCCAGGCCTCCTTCTACCTCTAAAACCCATGAATTTCTTATTTCCCAAATCATTTTTTTCATCATGAGATTGTTTTGTTATTCATATGTCTCTTGACAATGAAGCATCATTTGACAATCTTCTTTTCTTTCCTTTGAGACTATTTCTTATTTGCCTCTGTCTTGGCTCCTCTTCCCCTTTCAGACAAATAAATATGGCTGTTTCCAAAGTCTGATATGGACTGATTTTCTCTCATTCCATCTCATTTTCTCTCATCCCTTCTCATTTTGTCTCCTCTCCTCTCATTGCCTTATATACTCATATAAACAGCTTCAAATAATACTTCTATGTGGATGGCTTTCAAAACTACTTCTCCAGATCTGATTCTTCTCTTGAGATCTAGACATAAATCTCCAAATACCTACTAGAGAACTATGAGGCATCATAAACTCAGTATGGTCAAAACAGAAATTAACATTATTTTGCAAAATCTAATCTTCTGAATTTCCATTTTCTGTTAATAGCATCCTATTTCCCCATCATTTACACTTGAACCTCATTGTCATCTTTGACTTTTCTCTCTTCCTCATTTTCATAATCAATACAATGTCACTTGCCATTATACAGGCCCTCATTACCTGCCACATGAACTGTTGAAACAACTTGCTATCTGGTCCTCCCTCCTTCTATCTCTCCTCCTCCAAGCTCTCTATCACACTACTGTCATATTAGTTATTCATATGCATGGATTTGATCAAAACACTTCTTTATTCAAACCTCTCAGTGAGTAGTGTTTTCTGGGATCTTTTCCTTTCCTTTCCCTCTCTGTTAGCATGGGATTGGGAGAAAGTAAGGGTGTTCTCCTAAAGGTATATCTGACAAAGGACAGAAATACAAATACCAATAGCAACTACTACTTCTACATACCACCACCAGAAATAATAAAAATTAATAATGATAATAATTGCTATTTATAGAAAGATTGAAAACTGCTTTCTTCAAGTTAACTCATTTTATCCTTACAACAATGCTGTAAGGTCTGTGTAATTATTATCCCATTTTAGACATAGGAAAATGAGATACAGAAAGGCTAAGTGATTTGTTAGGAGTCACATGGCTGTTAAGAATGCCCTTTGCAATTGATGATTCCAAGTCCCACATTCTCCCTAAGGTTCCGTCTAGTTGCCTAGCTTCCTAAACTCATTGAAATTACCAAAGATAGAGAAAAGGGAATTGAAGGTAAAGGGAGAAGAGAAATGATAACTAGGGAGAACTTTCATTCTTTTTGTAAAGCAGGACGATAGCACCAACAAATTGAAGAAACCTAAAGACTTGTCTTCTTGCCTTCTCATACCTGAGAAACTTTATGGACTATGGAGCTAGGGAAAGGAATGAGAGAAAGGGAGAAAAGGCACCACCCTATGGTCTTGACACTTTGACTAGTCAAAACAAATCTTAGAAGACAGGACAGAGAATGGAGGGGTAATCAGGAACCTTCACAAGAAGAATTCCAACGCCCAAAGTATAAGTAACTACATATCTACAGATACATGGGAAGTGACACTTGCTTATTGGCTTCTGACTTGCCTTTTCTTCCTTTTAGCTAACCTTCTATAATACTATAAACTTTGTGCTTACAAGTAGTGAGTCAATTTCAGTACACTTGGGAGTGTACTATGTACATTTTCTCTGGTTTCCTAGGTGACGTTCACCAAGAAATTGAAAAAATATTCTTCGGTAGTGGTATTAAACTTGAATAAAAGTGGGGTCACTAAACAGTTCATCAGCATCACTCTAGGCCACATGTTGACTTTAAAAACCACATATTAGCATCATCTACCTTCCATTGTATTGCTCTCTATTTTTAAAATATTTCTCAATTACATTTTAATCTGGTATGGTTTCACTCTGGAGAATTACAGATCACAATCTGCCCTAAAGTATGCTCAGATCCTTCATATAATGGCATTTTTTGACACAAGAGTTATAAATAATTTCAGTTTAATATACAGCAATTAGAATTCTCAAAAAACAATGGAATAGATTATCCTTGATGTCCATAATTCTTCTTCATTGGAGATTTTCACACAGAGAAGGCAATCTAGTCAAATATGGCCTGATCTATATCTGAACACTGAACCCAGATGACTCTGGATGAGAAAGTGAGGCTGGTGACTTTCCACAACTCTTCCTCACTAGAATGCAATTCATTTGCAAGTCATAGCATCATCTTCCTGATGTTATAGTCCTCTTTGGGAACTATGGACCAACCACAGCCACACAATTAGCTAGATTGTCTCTGAGGTTCTTTCTGACTCCAAACTCTTCCACCTGATACTCAGTACCCTTCAGGGTCTTGCACTTCTATTCATTTTTAGATATTTTGTCTGAGTCTACAGTTGAGTACCTCCACAAGTCATCACTGATTCCTCAGTCTGAGATGATTTTTCTTTCTTTGAATCTTGAAGGTAACTTTGTAGTTCCTTTAGGCTATCATTATTTTATATTACATATTTGTCTGTATGTCTGCCCCTCCTTATAAACTCCGTGAGGACAGAAGCCACACCCTAATAAACTTGGTTATTTCCCTCTAGATTAGTATGGTACTTTGTCTATAGAAGGTGCTTCATAAATGCTCACTGAATGAATGAACAAGTACTCTACTGTGTATATCTGTCCCTCAGGAAAAATAAACTGTGCCAAAGATAGTATATGTGTCACTTGGGTACAGTTTTATAGCCACAGAATCTTAGAACTTCAAGGAAACTTGGAGGTCATCTAGTCTCATTATTTCATTTTAAAGATAAATTTACAGAGTAGAATACCCTCTTTTGTTGGCTATATCCTCAGCTAACCAGAAAACTCTGACAAAATAATCAATAGAAAACCATCTCATCCTTTTCAAAGGTTTAAGAGTGATTTCTCCATCATGTGACAATACCATATTCTTGAAAGTTTAGTTACCTTTCCATGTGAGCTCTCAGACCAATAAAAGTTCTTCATAAGGTGTAATGTAGCAATATCATTCTTTCAGTTCACCTTTGTTATGGAAGGAGAAAAATGTGAAAACTACATTAAGGAAGCACAGCTTGGAGGATAGCTTTATGTGTTTTGCTTCCAAGAAAATAGATCATAGATCTGGTGAAAGCAATGAGATCCTCAAAATGAGCATGCATATTATTTTTAATGTTGAGACTTTGAAACATAAGTGTTGTCTCCCCTGAATGCCTAGGGCAATCTGCTCTGGCATCCAGCAATCAATCCTACCTTAGGGATCCATTGAACATATGCACATTCCATCAACCGAACTCTGCCAGTATAAAACTCTCTAGGGCTTCAATATTACCCTATTTGAATGCCTAGAATATGCTCCTAATTGGTTATTATAACATTAGACAAAGAGATTTTAAGTCTCATTTGGACATAATGAGTTTGTTGGGTCTCTGTCTTATGTAGGACCAAACCCCTATAAACAGAGCCCTTGGCTTGAATGCTCTAATGGAGTTAACCTTGAATCCTTAAGTAGCATAGGATAAGGCAATACCTTGTATAGTGAAGCATCTGCCTGTCACCTTATTTTATCTCATCATATCGAGATAAAAGTAATCATAATTGTGATGGCAATAATAAGGAAGAAGAGGAGGTCAGTCATGATAATGATGGTACCTCCATTGCCATACTACCCACCATCAGCCAGGATTAAAAAACCTGTGCAAACCAGATACCATATGTGTTCGCAGGTGTCCTGGGAGATAACTGGGATCTTGTTAGAAGGAGAAGAAGACTGAATAGCCCAAGCAAGTAAAGAGATCTTTTGAGGTTATTATAGCAGGTTAGTGGCAGAAATAATAGACAATATTTAGACCCAGAAGGAATTGTCAAAATTTTCTAGTCCAACCCTTTCATTTTGCAGATGAGTAAAATGGAAGCACAGGTTTTAAGTGAAGTGACTTGATCGATGTGACTCAAATAATAAATAACAAAGCCAGGTTCAGAAATCAAATCTTCTGACTAAATAAACTATATGTTCTCTATGACAAACTGCCACCTTCTCACTTCTTCTCCCATTATCCCTCAGGACTAGAAAGAAGAATAAATTATCATCCCTTCGAAAAATGTATTGCAAAGTAATTTTGGGGCTGAGGAACACCTGTTAGAAGCTAACAGGTGGACTTCTGCTCTGTTCCAATGTGGTCTGTGCTTAAAAAATTCCCATTTGCTTATGGTTAGGAGATAATAGCCCAAGCCCTGGAGGCTCCGTTTGATCACAAATGAGAGACCTGTTAGCACAGTCATATGGAGTGGCCACAAACAAAAGGGGTAAAAGAAAGTAACAGGATTGTATTTGATTTCTAAGTGGAAAAAATTAGGGCCCATTTAGGTGCTTGCGATTTCATCCATTTATGCTGTAATAAAGCACAAGTGATTTCCATTGACTGGCAGCAGTACCCAGATGGCTGAACAAGGGGAACAAAGATGAATGGGGTTCTAATGGAAATCACACTGAGACCCCAGGGCTTTCCATTTATAGCTTAAACTGAAATTGGCCAAAACTTGGAAATACAAAATATAGGTATTTTAGGAAAAGAACTAAAAATACAAAAGTATACAAACTTTCTAGTAGTATACAGGGAAATAGAACTCAAATTGTAAAATGGAAATATTTTCATTTTACTTTTAGTTCATAAAGATGATGTGTGCATATATTGTCCAAGGTTGAGAATTAATTCAATGGTTGTAAAATGTAATGCTACCCTCAACTCACCAAATAAGGGCCTGATTTTCAGAAGCCAAAGTTTTTCAGTTGACAAATTTTGATTCTGCCTTGGTCAATATATAGGCTTAAATACTGCGTGAATGGACTGTTTATATATAAAGTGTTGTCACCATAACAAAGCTCAAGAAAATATTTTCATTTTCATTGATTATAGTGAAATCGTGTTAAATAAAATTTCTATAATGTTTGAAGGTTGATAAAGCATTTATTAACAATTAGTGCAAAAGTTTTTTTTCACAAAATCTTAATCAACTGTCTTCCTGGCATGGATGTAATGATGCAGATTTTTCAAAGGTTATGACAGTGGGAGTTCTGACAAGCTTTATTGGGCTGAGAGTACAGGGTGGCAACATATAGTGTTAGCTTTCCAAGAACTAGACTAATTAGGCAGGGAGAAGTTTATTGCTAGTTGGCTGGCTATTCTGAGAGGTACCTGTTCCTACTGCAGGCCATGATACAAAGAAAAAGCCAGATAATCCTTAATCCTATCTATACATACCCTTCTATTCCTAAAGTGTCAATGGCAAAGAAGTCAGGAAAAGAACAGAGGATCCAGAAACACCTCCTCACACACACACACACACACACACACACACACTCACACACACACATCAAGAGAATGACAATTACTCCTGACTTTATATGTTTATTTTCACATATACAAAACATATATGTAAAGGTAATCTACAGAAATATTGAGCCCATACATGACAAAGCTATTCAAAGGGAAGACATAAACTTTTTTCCAACAATATTATATAGTAGAACACACATGTACCATTATGCAAATGACTAACAGATGTAGAAAAAGCAAGATCCCACTATTCTTTGTTGACCCTATAAAAGCATTTGATTAAGCAGAACAAAATGTGAACTTCAAGGCTCCCCTCCAATAAGTTATACCTCATTTATATATGAAAATTATGTGAAATTCCTCAGAAGAAATAACAGTAATGATAACCTCATTTTATGAACCTCTGATCATTAATATTAGACAATGATGCTTCCTTACCTGAAGACTTGTACTTGCTAAAGGTGACAGCCACTGTCACAGAAGAGAGATCAATTAATGTGTTAATAATTTTTAAAAATCAATTTAAACACCTACTAAATGCCACACACTGGACTAAGTGCTGGAGATAGAGAGACAAAAGTGAAATTATCCCTGTCTTCACAGAACTTATAAGAGGGAGAAAAAACATTATCCATATGTATATGTGCATATGTATACACATATAAGGGGAAGAAAATAAGATAGAGATATATATGTGTATACATACATGTATATTTGTAAATTGTATGTAAACATATGCAAATGTATATAAAAATACAAGGTAATTGTCCTGCTTTAGGGAAGGAAGCAAAAGAAACTGTGTGCATGTGTGTGTGTGTATATGTGTGTGTTTTTCTGTGTGTGTTTGAGGTGGGGAATCTAAGAAGGACTCATGCCATTTCAGCTGAATTTTGAAGGACCCTATGTTTTCTCAGAGGCAGAGCTGAGGAGAAAGTAAATTCTGGGCAACAACAATCCAGTCTGTGGAAAAGCACAGGAAAAAGACATAAAATTTTATCTCTGAGGGATGGTAAGCAGTCCAATTTGGGCCAATGGAAAAGTGAAGGTGAATCATTTATAATAAACATAAATACAGCTGGGGGCAAAGTTATTAAGGGATTTAAGTACTAAGCAAACAAGTTACCTAGATGTAATAGGGAGCCACCAGAGTTTATTTAGTAGGGGGACGAATTAAATCAGAGTTGTGCTTTAGAAACAATACTTTGGCAGCTCTAGGGAAGACAAATTAGAAAGGGGAAAGAATTGAGGCAGGGGAACCAATCTGGAAGCTATCACCTCAGTCCAGATGAAATATGGAAAGGGACAGTTGCCTTGTGAGTGGAGATCATGAGACAGATGTGTGTGCATGGGTGTGTGGGTGAAACCAATAAAAAACAAAAATTAGATATTTAGGTGTAGGGAAATATATGGGAAATGTATATGAAATCATTTTGAAAAGCAACATGGTTTATAAAAATAAGGTTTTTTTGTTTTGTTTTGTTTTGTTTTTTTTATGCTTGTCTATTCTGAAAGTATTAGGCTTTGGGTGGCACAGTGGATAGACTACCAGGTCTAGAGTGAAGAAAATGCATCTTCTAGCTATTTGATCCTGGACGAATAGCTAAACACTGTTGGCCTTAGTTCTGCATCTGTAAAATGAGATGAAGAAGGGCATGACAAACCACTGAAGTATCTTTGCCAAGAAAACCCCAAATAGGGTCACAAAACTCAAGCACAACTGAAACAACTCAAGAACAACAGGAAATCAAATTTTATGAGACACTGGTAAGCTGGAGAATGTTCATGAAACAGAAACTAGAATAGTGATGGACTCAGATTCTGTAAATGTTTGAGTTTAAAAAAAAATCTGGGAATGTTTTTATTGAAGAAACTAAGACTAGTTATTTTGTAGACTAAGTTGTCATGTAGAACAGTTATGAATTTTTTTTATTTTTTTCTGTTTAATCTTAGGTCCTATAAGTAGGTCTTTGGTAGAAGTTAAAGGAGGCAGATTTAAATTTACCACAAATAAAAATTTCCTGCCAATTAAAGATGTCCAAAAATAAAAGATGTTGCTTATGAAATAGTGAGGTTCTGGTCCCTCAAAGTGCCTGAGCACCTAACAAACACTTATTGTTTGTACTGTATGTAGAATTAATGATTTACGTAAGGATGAAACTAAAGACCCCTTAAATTCTCTGGAGAGTATAAATAGATAATATTTGAGAGGGATCTTAAAAAAATGAGAGGGAGGTAAAGAGGCAGAGATTAAGAAGTGAGTGAAGAAAAGGAAATGGATTCTAAGCAAAGAAAAGGAGAGGGAAATTGAGAAACAGTAAGTAGCTCATTTATCAAATCTGGTCTATTTCAATAATTTGCTAATTGGTTTTCTTGCCTCTATTTGGTCAGTCTTCCAATCTGTATTCACTCTGTTGAGAGATCACTCTGCAATCATGCCACAGCCCCATTCAGAAGACTTTTATGCTCCCCATACCTTATTAATTTAAGTTCAAACTCTTTAGCCTCATACGCAAGGATATGTACAATGTAACTTCAGATTATCTTTTCAGTATTATTTCCTTTTTTCCCTGATGGATATTCTATGCTCCGATTGTCATATCTAATTAATTCTTTTGGGGGTTTTCTTGGTGGAGATATTGGGGCAGTTTACTATTTCCTTCTCTAGCTCATTTTATGAGAAAAATAAGTCAAAAAAGTTTAAGTGATTTGCCCAGGGTAATGCAACTAAGTATCTGAGGCCAGATTTGAACTCAGGAAGATGACTCCAAGCCTCACACTCTAATAATCACTTATAAAATTAACTTGTTTAATTACATCACGAGTTCTCTTCTATTTCTGGATCTAATGTTCTGAAGAATGTGCTGAATACTGACACTACATTTTTCTACTCTTTTACCTTATGTACATCCCCAATCTGCCCTTTTCCCATGAATAAGATCTTTGGCTGTTCAAGCTGTCTCTATTTTCACAACCTATCACTCCTATGATCTCATTTCCCTCTGTAACCCCTATCAACCCCATGGTTAATATCATTTATGCATTGTCGTGAACAACCATCCATCATCTGCTTGACTTTTCTGCTCCTTATCCTTTGGATCCCAGTCTTCAAATCTTGGTAATCTTTACTGTGTACTTTCTCTATTTTGAATCTCAAGCAATCAAACCCTTGAGAGGAAGTCTTATAGCTGTGATACCTGGATTCACTACAGATTTACGTTTTTAGCATCAATCCTGCATTAATACTACTTTGCCAATTCTCGTTGACTTCATGATTGTGCATGGTGGCAAACTTCACTTCTCAAACCTCCAAATGCATAGTTTTCCCTTCACTCTCAGCATATGACTTTGCTTACTACTTTACCAAGTCAAGTTCATGCAACATGGATTCACTCAACTCTCATCTTCTAATTCTCTGTTCCTCTCTACACTGTCATTTGTGCATTCTTTGCTCTTTTACTTCTGGGTCAGAATATGAGCTGGACCTCTTCTTTCCTAGCATTCACCTCTTCAGTTGTGTACTTGAACCAACCCTAGCCAATTTTCTTCATCATTTTCTTTGCTGTCTATGTTCTACAAGCATAGACACATCTTACGTTCCCTAAAATAACTTTCATTTGATCTTTTTCTTTCTTATCTAAGTCTTGCTTCTAATCTGACCATATTCTAGGAACCATAGTCTACACTAGCTAGCTCTATTTCTCTTCCATCTTGTCACATTTTCTTTTATATTTTATTTTACCTGCCTACTACTCTAAAGAAACATTTTCCCCTGAAGTCACTAATTATTTCATCGTCAAGGACAAATGACTTTTGTCATCCTCCTGCTTGAAATCTACAATGTCTGATATTATTGAACAAATCTTTTAGACTGTCCTTTGCAATAAATTCTATGTCTCTTTATTGATGCGGTTTTCCTTCAACATTGTGACCTCTTCTCTTTCTCCTCTGCTCTTCATGTTTTCTCCCATCTAGTAGAATGCACTCCAACAAGACTTTTTGAGTATCTACCATGTCCAAGACACTCTGTAGGCCCTGAGGATACAAAAATAAAATTTTAAAAATGTACTCTTGGGAATAAGACCATATTGTTGGACCTCTTTTCTCCTGTTTTTAGATCACTGTCTTGGTGATCCAATGGCTTCACTTATCAACCCAATTCAGCTGATTCCCAAATCTACAACTGTACTGTACTACAACTGTACAACTACAGCTGTAGTCCATAACCTTTACCATGATTGTTAGTTCTCTATTTCCTATTGTCTGCTGGTTGTCAACTGCCTCAATGTACCACAATGCCTTAAATTCAACATATCTAATACTAATCTCATTATTTTAACTTTCTCCCAAAGTTTTTACGTCAAAACATGCCATTTTGTTAGTGGTAGCTGTGATAAAAATCTCATAGCTATCTTTTACTTTTAACTCTTCCCCTCCCACACATCCAGCTAGCTGTTTAACTGTGTTCATTCTACCTCCTGAATATCATATCCTCCTAATTTTCCAATCCTCATTGAAGTTACTGTACTTCAAACACTCTCCATTTCTGACCAGGATCACAATAAGAGCCTCTTCACTGTTCTTCTTACCTCTAGTTTTCCACTTCTTAGGTTATCATTCATACTGAAGAACACACCATCTTCCAACTGCATGTCTCTGGTCATCTCACTAATTCCTCTATAATATGATTTTAGCTTACTGTTTCAAGCTTATTTCATCCTATCACTTAAGCATACTGTCCTTTCTAATAAAACTATTCTCTTTACCATCTCCTCATTTTGTCTTTCCTTTTTTCCTCTCTGTCTTAAATTCTGAGAATAGAAAATTTCATGTCCTATCAAGTTATGCTTGTTCAAATCTTTTTGTTAAAAAACTAACTCAGGTGAAAGCCTTCAACATACTAAGCTAGTAGTAATTTCTCCCTTCTGGTTTCTCAAAACATTTTGTTTCAATTTTCCTTTGCATTTCTAACTTTCAGTTGTGTCTAGCACATATTTGTATACCGTCTTTCTGATCATCAATAGTAGATAATAAGTTCTTTGAAAGTAGAGACTATAATATTTAGTCTTCATATTTCTAATGATTACCACATTGCCTTTCATGTATTAAACATTTGATAAATGTTTATTTTACTGAATAAAAACATTACTATGTATACAGAAGTCAGTCAATAAACATTTGTTAAGTATCTACTGTGTGCCAAGCACTTTGCTAAGTGTTGAGGATACAAATATGAAAAAGAATTACAGACCCTGCCCTCAAGGAGCCTATAATCTAACAGGAGAAGACACATAAAAGGAAGCCAAATGGGGTGAATGGAATGGCATAGAAAGAACCCTGCAAAGGGGAATGGTGAAGTTCCATCCAAAGAAGCATAGCCAGTGAGAAATGAAGGAGCTAGGAGATCACTTTAAATAGACACTTTGGAAGGGGTTCTTTGCTCCATGTTACAGTCTTCCAATCAGAGTGACAGAGGGTGCTAAGAGTTATGATGAAGTATAAGTACTATGCCTGATGCAATCTCATAAGCTGAGATTTCTGAAGATGAGGTTCCTGGGGGGCAAAATGGAATTCATTACAATGGAATGCAGCCAAGTGGGAAAGGAAGAGATGGCTGCCCCAGGAGTTCTTTTAAAATGGAGGCTTTGGGGTGGGGAGAGCCAATATGGTAGAGTAGACCTTGAGCTCTCCTCCCAAATCTGTCATAAAACCTGTGAAAAATTACTCTAAACAAATTCTAGAGCAGCAGAAAACGCAAAATGACAGTGAAACAGATTTCCAGCTCAAGACAATAGGGAAGGTCAACAGCAAGGCTCTATCTCATTGTGCTGGAAGCAGAGCACAGTTCGATATGGTCCCTGACAGCATGGACAGAGCTGGAGAGGGCCTTAAGAAACTGAATCACTGGCAACTATAGTGGTTTCCAGACTTCTCAACCCACAAAGGCCAAAGACAGCTTTGAAGGTCAGTGGGAAGGGTCTCAAACTTGATTGAGAGGGGAGCATGGTCCAGCTCCAGTCCCAGCCGTAACCCTGGTCCCAGTCCCACAGCAGCAGTAACCGCTGCTGAAATAACAGCTGTTTCTAGAGCCTTCTACTTCATGAAGAGCTCAAAAGTTAAGTAAATGGCTGGGAAGATGCCTCTGGAGCCCTCCACTTAACAAAGGGCTCAAAAGTCAAGTGACAGACTATAAATTCTTACTTTCTTGGAAGAAAAGTATTTTCTTACATCATTAGTGACAAGGACAATGAAAAAACATACAACCAGAAGACAAAAAAAAAAATCAAAGCTCCTGCCTCCAAATCCTCCAATAAAAATACAAAATTGGTCTCAGGCATAGAAGAGCTCAAAAAGGATTTTGAAAAATCAAGTATGACAAGTAGAGGAAAAATTGGGAAGAGAAATGAGAGTGATGCAAGAATATAATGAAAAATGAATCAATAGCTTACAAAAGGAGACCCAAAATATGCTGAAGAAAATAACACCTTTAAAATTAGAATAACCCAAATGGTCCAAAAGGTCACTGAAGAAAATAATTCCTTCAAAATTAGAATGGAACAAACGTAAGTTAATGACTTTATGAGAAATCATGAAATTATAAAACAAAACCAGAAGAATGAAAAAATAAAAGACAATGTGAAGTATTTCACCATAAAAACAACTGACCTGGAAAATGGATTCAGGAGAGAAAATTTTAAAATTTTTGGACTCCCTGAAAGTCAAGATCAAAAAAAAGAGCCTAGACATCATCTTTCAAGAAATTATCCAGGAAAATTTCTCTGATATTCTAGAACTAGAAGGTAAAATAGAAATGGAAAGAATCCATAAATAACCTCCTGAAAGAGATCCCCAAAGGAAAACTCCTAGGAATATTGTAGCAAACTCCAGAGTGCCCAGGTCAAGGAGAAAATATTACAAACATCCAGAAAGAAACAATTCAAATATTGCGGAAACACAATCAGTATAACGTAAGATTTAACAACTTCTACACTAAGGGATCAGAGGGCTTGGGATATGATGTTCCAGAGGTACAAGGAGCTAGGATTAAAAACCAAGAATCAACTGCGCAGCAAAACTGAGTAATACCCTGAAATACTTCAGGGAAAAAAATGGAATTTCACTGAAATAGAGGACTTCTAAGCATTCTTGTTGAAAAGACCAGAGCTGAATGGAAAATTTGACTTTCAAATACAAGATTCAACAGAAACATGAAAAGGTAAACAGCAAAGAGAAACCATAAGGGGCTTATTAATGTTGAACTCTTTACATTCCTCCATGTAAAGATAATATTTGTAACTCATAAGAGCTTTCTTAGGATTAGGGTAGGTGGAGGGAATGTGTGTGTGTCTGTGTGTGTTTATGTATATGCATATTATATATTTATATATATATTATATAATGTGTGTATATGTGTGTATGGAGAGAGAGAGAGAGAGAGAGAGAGAGAGAGAGAGAGAGAGAGAGAGAGAGAGAGAGAGAAGGCACAGGGTAAGCTGAATATGAAAGGATGACATTTAAAAAATAAAATTAAGTGTTGAGAGGAATGTGCTAGGAGAAAGAGAAAAGGTGAGGTAGAATGTAGTAAATCATCTCACACAATAAAAGGCAAGAAAGAGTTTTTACAATGGAGAGCAGGAGAAGAAAAGTGAGAGGGAATAAATGAGCCTTACTTTCATCAGATTTGGCTTCTGTGGAGGAATAACATGCACACTCAATTGGGTGTGGAAGTTCATCTTTCCCTACAGGAAAACATGGGGGAAGAGGACAGGAGAGGGGCTTAATGGAAGGGACAGCAGATTGGGGGAAGGGGTAATTAGAAGCATGTACTTTGGTAGAGGAACGGGTCAAAGGAGAGAATAGAATAAATGGAGGGCAGGACAGGATAGAGGGAAATAGAGTTAGTCTTTCACAACATAACTCTTATGGAAGTGTTTTACATGACTACATAAGTATAACCTAGAACTAAGTGTTAACCTTTTAAATGATTGTGGGTGTAGAGGTGGGGAGGGAAAGAATGTGGAATTCAAAGCTTTAAAAAATAATGTTAAAATTGTTTTTACATGTAACTAGGAAATAAGATATATAAATAATGGAGTATACAAATCTATCTTGACTTATAGGAAAATAGAAGGGAAGGGAATGGGGTGGGGGGAGGTGATGGAAGAGATGGCAGATTGGAAGAAAGGGTAATCAGAATGCATGCTCATCTAGGGTAAGGGGAGAAGGAAAATGTGAAGAAAATTTGAAATTTATTATTTCGTGAAAGTGAATGTTGAAAACTCAAAATGGATAAATTTAGTTAAAAAATAAAATAAAATGAAGGATTTGGGAGGAGAAATAACAAACATTCTAATATTTAAAAATGAGTCAGGTAAACTCACTTTATGTTCTGATAAACTTTCCCTCACCTCCACTCTGAAGTTAATCAGAATCAAAATATTGCTTCCTGGAGTTCATTCTCTTGTTATACCAGGTATATACATTTCATTCTCTGGAGCTCCTTGTGGTGAAATCCTTATAAAGGTATACAAAAAGCTGATTGACTCCAGTTGCTATCTCTGCCTGTCATGCTTACGTACAGCTCATGTTATGTGCTTTAGATTGGTACTCGTTAGGCTCTATGCTATGCTATATTCATCTGAATATCACCAAAAAGCTCAAATACTTCAAGTTTATCTTGTAGAACCGTTGTTGGGTTCACTGGTTTGGAATACTATAATTACTTTTTATTCTTTGGTCAGGAACCCCTGTGCTCTCAAGCCAGGCAGGCAGTCAGATCAAGTTTGGTCCTGGAGGATCCTGGCTTCCTTCTTTCTAGGAGGAATTAAATTCTCCTTTCCCACAGATTTTACCTTGTTGAAATCTAGCCCTAGTGGTCTGGTGACATATTTATTTACAGTTTAGATTATGACTTATATCTAGGGATTCCTTAAAAAGAGAAGAGCAAAAAGGTAATGTAATACATACACACACAAAGAAATAGTGAATTTAAAAGACTCACTGAACCTTATGAATGACTTAAAATTGTCTTCATTATTACCTTAACGTAGCAACTGAAACAATCTGCCAAGATTCCTAAATATATGGAGAGAATCATAAATATATATATATGCATATATTTGTCTACATGTACGGTTTTATATGGATATATTAAATATACATACTTGCACAAATATACTTATGTAAATATAATAAATATATTTTATTAAATAAATTTATTTTATTTCTTTATTAGATTTATTTTATTTTAATTTATCAATAAAATTAAATATAATAAAATATACTTATGTAAATGTATGTTTATATATGTGCATGTGTGCTTCAAACACTTCAGTTAAATATATGTATCTATATGTATGTATGTATTTATATGTATGTATATAAAATAGTTTGTAGGACTCAGGATTCATTTTTAAAAATTTTATCTTTGCTCTGCACACTCTAAACACTCTCTGATGGTTATATGATGACACTTAGGACAATTTTCTTATCTTCTCCAAGAGTTCTGGAATCATTACTTCAGTCTCTCCCTTTATTACAATTAAACTCTGACTGAATAGAGCCTCTCAAACTCATAAGCTTTCTTCCAAGTCTGGACATATCCTGTCTATCCCTTTTCACTGGTTGCCCTCTATGCCTGGAATACTCTCTGGCCTCACCTCTGCTTCCTGACCCCCAGACCAAATCTCTCTTCTGTAAGAGCCCCCATGGTGTCAACCAGAACTGGAGAGATTATGAATCCATTAGATGATTTTTGTTTCACAAGAATGAAATTCACCTAACATATGAATCCATAGTTTAAGATGACACAATATGGAAAAAATAACCTTGAAGAAACCGACTTATTTAAATATTTATTTTCTTTTTAGGTAATAGAGCAAACATATAGTAGAAAATGCCCAGAATTTTGAGATGAAGTTGGAAGTCCTGTGTTTGAAGCTCAGCTCAGTCATTCCCCACCTAAGTAAGGCCATCATTTCACCTGTATAGGCCTCACCTTCCTAATGTGCAAAATGAAGGGGTTGTCATCCATGACCCCTAAGGTCCCTTCAAGTTCTAAATCTAAGATCTTAATGTACTTTTGGCTACATTATATTCATAATTCTTTTTTATAATGAATAGATTCTTTTTGGAGAAACCTGAAAAAACAAGTAGACAAGAAGTCAAGAAGTTAGAGGAAGTAGAAAGTAATGAGAAGTACTGCACTGAAAGTCACCACTTCTGCCATTTTCCAAATACTCTTACCTGCTTCTACTGGCAAAACAGTGCTGTGGAAGAAGATAAGTAATGCTACAGCCTGTCCGTATCAGCTGAAACATGAGGGTGAGTTTGTTTGTGTTGGTATGTATAGGGGTCCAAACCAAATAAGCATCCCCAAAACTGTACAAGAGATAGAGAGAGATAGAGACACAGAAAGAAGCGAGAAACCAAGGCAGAAACAGAGATGAAGATAGGAACACAGAGACACAAAAATAGAGAAAAAGGGACAGAGACAGAGAGACCAAAACACAGAGAGACATACACAGAAAAAGAAAGACACAGAATAGAAAGAGGAGAGAAAAGAGATAGGAGAAAGAAAATCATGCTGCCCAGCACCCCACTATAATCATCCTCTCTTCTACTGGTTTACCTGCTGCTAAAGCAATTGTTCTAACAGACTTATGGGTCCCAGGCTGGTGTTTAGAGCAAAGAAATCAGGGTCTGGGGAACAGTAGAGAGGAATGGTCCTACAGCCCAATAGTGATTAGAGCTGTCTAAAAATAGTTGGGAGGGGAAACAAATCTTCTCTAAGACCAGGAAAAGATAAAAAAAAGTTCACTTTAACATCTTAGCTAAGAGCCTTGTGCTGTCAGGGCAAAATAAGGCTGTGCTTGACATGACCTTAGAAACCATTGATCTTAAAGGTTATAAACAATACCCAGCTGGCCCATTGGTCTGTGTCCTAGGATTAAGAGATTCCTCCAAATTTATATTCCCCTTTCCAGTATATTGCTGCCAATAAAGAAACCCACTTTTTTCCCTTCTATATTGAACTAGGTTATATGTGATCATTAATCACAGACTCTCCCCAAGACTACCATCATAAATACTGCATCTGCATAAAATTCCCTGCTGAAATTGCCTTGCCATCTTTTCAGCCAGCTATGAAAAAGCAGGGATACCATGAAGAGAGATGGGCTAAGCAAGAGAAAAGAAACAAAGGGAGGGAGGATGTTGGCTGCTTTAGGCATGTATCTCCAAGGGCTGGTTGTGCATCAGACAACTCTGGCTCATTCTTCCTCAGCTTTTTGCTGTATTCTGGTCACTCCGCTTATCTGAGTGCTTCATTTATGTCCCTATGGTTGTATATACACAAAATATTTAATTTCAAGTCACATTTTCAAAATAGTATTCAGATATTTTCAAGCTATGCAGATGTTCCTTTTTTATTTAATGTGCATTTCAAGTGCTTTTTGTGCATTGACAAATAAATCCAGACAATTTTTACATGTTATGGAGTTGAAGATTCAATGAATGAATTACTGAAGCAGGTGCATTGTCTTTCCCTTCATGACTTTCCTATACTTTCTTGCCTTTTTGGACACTTTATTACTCATTTGTTTCTTTTTTTAAAGGGTGAGTGGAGGAAGTAGAGTTCAGATAAGTCAATTTTGCTCCTTGTTCACCACTCTGGTAAGAGGTTTATTGGACAAAGAGGTAGAAACTATTAACTAAAATGTAGTCCAGAGATTGATTATCTGTGAATTTGTTTACCTCCATGGTGGTATGTCCTTGAACATAGGCAGAGCAGGGAGGCTCCTTTGCAATGAGGTGTCAAGGGACAAGGAAGGGTTTGAGCAGAGGTATAGTAGAAGGACAAGATAGCAGTCAGAGTATCTAGGATGGAATTCTAGGTCTCCTACTTAGTTCCTATATGACCTTGGGCAAGTTAAATATCTGTAAAATGAGGAGACTGAACTAGATGAGCTGTGATCCTATGAAACGAAGTCATGTAGCCTCCCTGGACTTTACTTTTCTTCTTTTGCAAAATGAAGGGATTGGACTAGATGGTGTCAGAGGTCTCTTCCAGCTCTAAATCTGTGAGGCTGTGATCACTATTCTCCCCAAATACTCCCTTCCCCCAAAAGGACATTTGCCTTTTCTGCCTTTAATAGCAGGTACACTCAACTCAGCTCTGCAGTCCACCTTGACGTTGTTACCAAATGCTTCTTCCTAAAGCTCAACTCTGATCAAAAGTGTTCAAAATATCTTTCAAATTACATATTCTTGTTTGGTGGAAAGAGCACTGAATGGTCAATCATGAGAGTTAGTTTATAGTCCTTTATGTGCCACCTTAAATAAGACAGTTTATCACTCTATTAATCTCATCTTCTTTATATTAAAAAAGGAATTAACTTGATTTGCAATATCCCTAAAATTCCCTCTAGCTCTAAAAGTCCATATTCTCCTAGGTGAAACCAAATTCTTTTCTGTGGAATGCAAGGTCTTCCAAAATTTGATTCCAGTTTACCTTTTCTATTTTTTTCTCATGCTACACCTAATGATGGATATTATTTTTCAATTAAATTGGAATATTTGCCATACCCCAAAGGTAAGAGAACTCTATTTGAATTCTCAGCTCTGCAACCTACTACCTGGATCACCTTTAGCAAGTTACTATTATTCTTTGGGCTTCATTTTTCTTATCTAGAAAATGGAGGGAATTGAACTAAGAATGATGTCCAAGGTTCTTTTGAATTATATAATCCTGTGCTTATGCTCTCTACTTCTCTTTTCATTTCTGCATTCTCTATATCTGGAATTAATTTTGTCACCCTTTTCAGTGCATTTAAATACTCTTCACCATTCAAGACTCATATCAAACTTTTCTTTCTCTATGTACCCTCCACTGATTCCCCCACTCTCCCCTAACTCCAATTGGGTGTGATATCTTACCAAGATGTTTCAATTTCTCAGTAGAGGGCATCATGTTATTGTAACAGGTCAGGATTACAATGTAAGGGGCTATCCAGAGGTGGAGAACTTGCAGGCTTGAGGCCACAGGTGGCCTTCTAGATCCTTTGATGAATCCAAGTTTTACAGACAATTCCTTTTATTAAGGGAATTTCTTCTATGAAGTTTGGATTCAGTCAAAGGGCTGCACTTGAAGACCTAGAGCGCCACATGTGACCTTTAGGCCACACATTCCCCATCCTTGCATACATTAAAAACAGAATGCTCTGGGGACAAGTAAAGTACAGCTTTGTATAAGCTTTTGAAACAAGTGTTTCATTTTCATTATTTTTTTGACAAAACCAATAGACTGATTGACTTTATTTTGTCACTACAATCTTTACCATATCATCCATTGGGGTGAAAGTCAGTCATATTTTCTTCAAGGTCATGACCTAGCCTATGATGATTCCATATGTATAGAAAGGAAAGAGATTCAGTGACATCTCATTTAATGAATCATGTGGAAACAAATTTCCTCAGAAGGTTCATGAAACATTTGTGTTTTGTTCATACGGAGCTCCTCAATCAAGTTATGTGCATAATGGAGAGTAAGACTGAGTAAGACTTAAAGAGGACTGAATTTGAATGTGAGGAGAGAAATTGGAAAAATAACATTCTGTTTGTGCTGCCTCTAATTGTCCTTTTCTAGGCTCTTGGACAGGATAGTGATAAGGTCCCCTTGTGGGAGAAATCTTATCAAGTATGTTTTCAGAGACAAAAATTTAATTAAGTGCATGCACCTAATAGCAAGATAGGAAAAAGAGCTAGAGTTAGGGGAGCTGACCCACGGTTACCACAAGGGAAACTAGTATTTAACGATACTGCCTGCTCAACCCATTCTTCTTCATAAGAGATGTTGTCCAGTTCGAAGAAGTAAGACTGGGGGGAGGTCCATGGGAGACTGTAAGGATCAAGGGCTAGGAATATGCTTTGATATTAACCTGTTACAAGTTATTTCTATCATTTTGATAAAATATACAGTAAGCCCTTATGGGTTATCTTACATGAAATCCATATAGTGAAGTGATGAATGTGAGTGGCCCATTCATTCAATGGCACATGTCAGCTTTGATTACAGAATGTAGACACACCTCAAAGACCTATAAGAATCTGACTCCATTCATAAAGGACAGACAAAAAGTGAATGACTTCTTTAAGAATATGAAAGGAGCACAAGGAGTTTTTCCCCTTGTGTAGAGTGAAACATATTGAAAAGAAACCAATTTAAATTATTAATAATGCTGACCAAGTAAATTCAGATAAACAAAGTATGCCTTATGCATAGATTCTAGCTTTTCTGTCCAGGTAAAACTAGCCAGTACCAGTAAGTTCTCCACATATCTCTTTTGTATCTCTGCTTTTGTGTGTCTCCACCCTAACTGACTTCTTAGTTACACCCTGTCCTCTATCTCAGGTAATAATACTTTCTTTCTAGGTATGAGTGTCTTAAAAATCTATTGGCCTTGTTGTTCAAGTTGTCTGCTTCTGACAAATGCATGCTTTCCTACATTGTGCTAACTATATGCCCTGCTCTGGTTGGTAGACCAAGCTAAAAGTAAAGCTTACTACAAAACTGACCTTTCTTGATACAATATGCTTCATTACATTTGTGATAGGTGAGGCAAGAAATAATCAAGTTGGGGAGATTTACAGTCTGGGCCCTGAATGGAATGCAGAAATTAAGATTGTGAAAGAGGTCTGCTGGTTGAGGATGTCGACCCACTTCTTGGTCACTCACGGCTGACCTAGCCAGAGAAGCTCTATCACTATGTTCAAGGTGGTTAAAACAAATGAACAAGGAAAAGAAAACCTCAAATATTTGCATTTTGTTGCATTTGGAAAGTAAAATTTAAAAAATCCCAGATCTGACACAAAGATTTGGAGTTCAAAGACAATATCCAGTTCAATTTCATTATTTTAGATATGATGAAACTGTGGTAGACAGAGGAAAAGTGACTTTCCTGTCGTTATACAGCTAGGAAGTATCTGAGGTAGGCTGTGATTACAAGATGTCCTGATTTGCAATCTAGTGATTTCTATCCACTATAATCTACTGCCTATCAAGCTATATAGAGATATTTCATTATAAATGCTCTTTTTATGTCAAGCTAAGTGTAACTTCAAATATGGTTCTTTCATGAATCTTAATCTTCACATTAACCCCATTTTTTTAAAGGAAAAAAAAATCTTGATCTCCAAGGGCACTGATCTCTAAAGGCAAGGCTTGGTTTCAAGTACATTTTGCTGTATCTGTCACAATATTTACTACTATACAATTCATTTATTCTTTTTATTCCCTCTTTAACTACAAGTGGTGAGAAACAGAGTATTCATGCTGAGAGGTCCTTAAAGAGATTGATGGGAGGAGGATATATCTGGCAAAAGACTCCATACTTTTATTGAAACTGTATTACCCTAGGAGTCTGTGAAGTCTGTATATGGACTCAGTAGGTGAAAACACTACCCTAGCACAGATTCTGGTTGGATTGACATGTTTTATGCATACAAGGTTTAGATACTGAATGGAAATCTCACAGAAAAGGAGATGAAGGATGGAAAGCAAAGCTCCAGAGTTAGAAAAAAGAAAGGAGAAGAAAATGGGACCTACAGGCTAGATTTCCCTGGCAGAAATTAGAGCAGGTAGCATTATTCCTGGTTCTTTAAAAGAAAACAAAATTTTCTCTAATTCTCATACTTCCTTTTCTGAACTGCAGTGCCTTAACAATATTGAGGTTTTAGCATTCATCTGGTTGATAAATATTTAACCTTTGTTTTTTCTTCTATCCATCAGCCTACAATATTCTTTGGAGAAACCCACTGTGAAGATGGTAGAGAGTGGAGATGGTAGAAAGAAATCCAGTAGAACAATTTGAGCAAATGAACCTTTATAACAGAGTCATGAAAGAGAGTGAAACTTCTGATACCCCTCTCCAAATGTGTAAAACAGAGGAAATGGATGGAGAATGAGGGAGTCAATTCTATCCTTTGGAGGAAAATTGCTAGTTTTGGGAAATGGGTGGTGAGATTACTTACTGATAGATTTAATTACTTATTATTGACTTTGAACTCTATGTAAGCACATTCACTGTGATTTACTATGATGTCACATTTAAGTGTCACAAATCTGGGAGTAGTCAAGAGAAAATGGGGCAAAGTAGAGAAGAGGACAATGGGATGAAGATTAAGAGACCCCATTCCCAACCTGATAGATAAGATCATAACAACAAACCATTGTTGAGAAGGAGCTCAACATAATGACATTTCTCTGGTAGCCATCACTTTATGTAGTACCAAAAATGATACTAAATTCAACCTATACATTTACAAAGTTCCTTAGGGGTTATCTAATCCGCTCCCCTCTTCCTTTCAGAAATTCCCTTTATTGCATCCTTAACAGATGAAAATTAATCCATGCCTTGAATATTTTAAGCTAACAAGATGGCTGATTCCATTTTTTGATATCTCTAATCATTAGGAGAGACAGCTTGGCGGCACAATGGATAGATCACTAGGCTTGGAAACAAGAAGACTCATCTTCCTGAGTTGTAATCTGGCCTCAGACATCTAGTTGTGTGATCCTGGCCAAGTCACCTAACGTTCTTTGCCTCAGTTCCCCATTGAAAAAATAAGCTTGAGAAGAAAATGACAAACCATTCCAGCATCTTCACCAAGAAAACCTCAAATGGGTTCACAAATAATTGGACATGACTTAAACAACTGAACAACAATCATTAGGAAGATTTTTTCTTTTCATGCATCATGATCCTTCTCCTTATGACTTCCACTCTTTGGTCATACTTCTGACCACTAGAACTACACAGACTTAGCTAAATACCTCACATAGAGCTAGCTTCTGATTACTCTGTCCATATGATCAGAACAAGTTAGGGAAAAAAAATTTTCTTTTACTACTAATACATGAAATATCTGCCACTTATATTTTTGGCTTAGTCTATAACTTTATTTACAGGTATGGTGGTATAGTTCTTTTATTTTCTCTTAGAAATCTTATTTACTGGTGGGCAAGTGAAAATGGTTTAATATAGAGGGAATTACAGTTGAGGTCCTAGGGCAAAAGAAAAGATTTTAAGGATAGAATATTATTTGACATGGGTTCAGATATGTTTAGAAGAGTAAAGCAAACACAGGTATGCAGATGAGATTTTAGTGAGGGAACTACAGTAATCTCTGACAGGATGAGGCATTATTCATCATGCTGAGGTATGTGGATGAATGTGGGCATGTCTTGTTCAGAAAGATAATATATGCATTTAGGTGGAGAGACTAAAAGAGTGGGAGTTTGTATGTGAAAATGTTTGTGGAATCTGTCAAAGGCAAAATGATGATTGGTGTTGGGGTGCCAGAGTAAGCACAAGTAAATGTGAACAAGAAAAGTATATGAGTGAATCCCTGAGGTGAAGAATAGACTATCAAGGAGGTAATGAAAAGAGGAGATGGCAAATTTAGAAAACTGTCTGGTAGTCTGAAACAGGCTGGGTCATTTTGGCATGATCTGTTTTTGCTTTATTATATAAATGCTTCATTATTTTCAATGTTCATTGGTTAAGATGGCTACCAAATAAATGAAGCAATTTTCTTTTTATTCATTTTTGATAGGTTGACATTTCTGTGATGAGCTAACTTGATCTGATGATTGTTAACTGGCAGCTTTTCTTTTAAGTAAGATTGCATTTAAGCATCATTCTGATATGAAAGTTCTCAGGAAGAAATGGTCTCCCTTCACTCACTTAATTGAGTCAGGGAGTTCTTTCTTATGTCTCAGTTGTAACCTTCCATATGAGTCTTTCTTTCTGTGTAATCAGTAGTAGAGATAGAGCAGAGTTCATTACCGCCCTCCACATAAAAATCCTCCATATGCCTAGAAAATATAAGTATTTATTGGATGTGGGAATTCAATAACTTGAACCAAACTAACAAATGGAAAAAATAAAATAAGACAAGGGCATAAAGGAAAGATAAAGTTTCTAAAACCAATAGGACAAGGACTCTGTTTTCAAGTAATTACAATTGCAATTTGAACAAGATAGACTGTCTAAGATCTCCACTACAGCCTCCATTTAATAGGGGCAGGTGGGGCTCCTAGCCAAAGGAGACATTGTGCTTGGAAAATGGGCAGAGGTTTCTCCCTACTGACTAATCAGTCTGGGGCTTTATTGAGCCTACTTCTGGAAAGATATGGTGAAGATATGTAATTGACTCTGTAACAGAATCATTGTATCCTGTAAGGGGTGGCATAAGCCATGTATCAAGTAGCTGTGGCACACTCAGAAGTGAATTTAATGGGGAAAATATTTAGTTTCAGCCACTTTCAATTTGAGCCCACTCTCCCTAGCAACTGAGGTAGTAGAGAAGAGAATTTGTTCCAGTGTGAGTGATTTAACTTCTAAGTAAATATCCTTTAGTAAAAGTTAACTGATGTTAATTTCGTTCCTCAATAATGTTGAGATAATATCAACTGGAGTCAATTATGTTAAAGAGATTTTAACTGGTACAAGCTAACTGATATTGAAGGGGACATACTGGAATGTGTGTTCAAGCTGGTAACATTAGAAGATGCCCACAGTCCTTGAGAATACCCCTAGAACATTGAAGAGAGATAAAAACCGAAGTCATCCTCTGGGAACCTGATTTATAAGTGGAACTGAGAATGGAAAAATCAGCCCACAACCTCATTATACCAGGATTTTGTAGCAGAGAGTGTGACAAGGGACTCTACCCAATGGTCATGCAATAAATTTTCAAAATTACTTCCAAAGAAAAGAAAGGCATTATAAATGGTTGTTAGCTGTTTTCTAGAATTTAGTACTGAAAGTGATATTGGAGATCATTAGATAGAGTTCCCTAATCTTATATTCTATATTTATAAAATGATAGAAGTGGAGATTAAAAGTAGAGACTCAGTGAACTTAACTCAAAAGTGTTGGCAGGTCAAGTGTCACAAGTAGCATGAATTTTGGATGCAGCAGAAATATTGAAGCAAACAAAAATGCAATTGACCAGACTTTGTGTGTGCATGTGTGTATTAATATTTTTAGGAATTTTGTGGCATTTACAATACTTTGTATGATACCTTGTCTTTGAGATCAATTTCTCAATTTCCCTTGGAAACAATGCAAAATCAAACTTTTAAACCCCAGGGTTTATTTAATATGACAATGGTACTAGGTGTTCGAGTATTTTTACAATCTTTTCTCTGACTTGAGAAGCAGGAATGGTGGGTCCAGGGAGGCCACAGGAATTTTCTTCTCTAGCATTTCCTCTTCAAACCACTCCCTGCCACGCATATACCACTTTCCCTGTTCCCCTAATGTATCTTACAAAGACATTGGAGAATGCTGTAGAATTAGCTCCATACCAAGAGTATTTACTGTTCCCAACTCTGCATATATGGGAATATGCCCGGTACTTGAACTCAGAGTAGAGAAAGCACTAGATTTTGCATGAGTCAGAGCTCCTTTGCACATGATCCCTGTTTTGCAATAGTTATCCACAACAAAATAAATTTCTTCAGTTCTAACAGGAGTCCTGACATGTAGGTATAAATGTCACCTGATGGTCTTTTAACATCTGGGATACTCTCAGTGGGGGGCCTGCAGAGTAGCCTTCACTACTTTGAGTCATCTAGAGACTGCTAACATCTTTCTATGAACCCTTAAACAAAACCTATGTAAGAAAACCAAGTGTGAACATACTCCATTTGTCTGACCTCAAGAAGCTTTTGAACCCTATAGCTCAGATTAAAACAGCTGATGTCAAATTTCTGGGCACCTACCAAGACAAAGAAGCAGTGTGTCTTAATGCCAAGGCCACTAGATTTGTGTTAGAAAGAACTGGTTGCATTCTATGACCCGAAACTTCTGAGCTACATAACTGTGGGCCTCATTTTACATCTATAACTCTCAATTTCCTAATTTATAAAATTGAAATGATGATAATTCTTTACTTACCTCAGAGACTTTTTATGAGAGAGAAAATGCTTTATAAAGATAAAAAGGCCACAGAAATGTGAACTATTGTTATTGTTGTCTCCTGTACCCTTTCTTTTACTCATTCTTCTTCCTTTAAATTCTTGGCATTACCTTCTAACTCCTTGACTGAAAATTCTCTTCCTTTCCAACTATCTAAATAATTTCTCCATATATATATATATATATATATATATATATATATATATATATATATATATATGTGTGTGTGTGTGTGTGTGTGTGTGTGTGTGTGTGCGTGTGTGTACTTATATGGGTGTGTATATGTGTATGCATATGAATGCGTATATGTATACATGTATATATGCATATGTGTATATGAGTATATATGTATGTGCATGCATGTATATGTGTATGTGTATATATGCATATATTTGTACATGTATTTGTGTATATTTATATATATATTTAAGTATATTTTAGATATAATATATAAGCATATATGTGTGTGTATTCTATCTATTCTATATATTTCTTCCTAGACTTACTTGATGTTAACTCCTAAATCTCCTAGACATCATCATTATCTTGTGGTCTACAGATTTCTCTCAGATAAATTTTACTAAAATATAATATAAAATAAAATATAAAATATAATGTTTGTCATGCTTATTATCTGCATAAAGACATTCAGTAATGGTCCAATATATCAGTTTCTAGATCTACTTTATGAGGGAATTTCCCAAGATTTTTTCTAATCTTTACCATCTACATATAAAACCACATGTAGCAAATATGTAACATCTCAATGTTTTTGAGAATCTCTTTTTCATTCATGATCTCCATATTGGTTACTTTTCATGAAGCAAATTCTCACTAGCCAGATGAAATGGTTAGTTTTACTCTTGTGTATCATGACTTTTCACACAATGAATATTATGTACATAATACATAATATAGGCATCTAGCCTGTCTCTTCTCTGGAAAGTAGTTGTTCATAGACCCAAAAGTCTTGTCCTTAATGATCCCTTTCCATGAGTTTTTAGTTTTCACATTACATTAGGTGAGGTATCCCATGTAAACTTACTTTTCCCATTCAAAACTTAAATCTACTTAAGCCAGCAGTCCCTTGTATGACATTATTTCTTTACATAAATTCAGAGAGATGTGCTACTTTGAGATATTAATTGTGGCCCATGCCTGTAATTTGGATTGTTGGCCAAAGAATGCCCACTTTATGGATTATGGCATGAACTTGAACAGATGGCCCACTGGATTAGTCCATAAGAAGGTCTATCTTGGCTAGGTAATAAAGAAGTCAGTCAACTAGAACCAGTCAACTAGTTCATGAAACTAATAAGAAAATAATGGGATAGCTTGTAACACACACTTCACCTTTACACACACCGTTGAAAATTATTATAAATTCATTGATAATCATGGCTAATAATCATGAAACCAACAATATCTAAAGGATCAAAAATGTTGGTGACCAAAGGGGTAATTGAATGAGGGGTATTCAGATTAAGGAGGTAAAATATATTAAAAATAATTACTTCTACTCAACAAAGAGTCTATAGGATATTATCCACAAAATATATGATCAGAGAAGGAGATAAGCCAACTATATATTTACAAAGAAGGACAACAACTCTACAGCCCAAATGTCATCTTAGTATCTACAATTTAAAAATACTTGAAGGTTTCTGATATATTGGGTAGATCCTATATAGACCTTTTATTGGGGGAAGTGGAAAAGAATCATTATCGGAGAAGTCCTGTGTGGATTAGAATCTGTTCTGGTGAAAAGACTATTCAGATATTTATTAGATCATGGCTCTGCTGACATATTTAATTGTAGTTGCTTAAACAGTATCATTATTTTGTTGCTATTCCTAGCAGTTATTCCTATTCCAAAAGAGACACAAAGGACATAGGAAACTTCTTATTAAATAAGACTCTTCTGCAGTCATTATTACAATCCATATCAACACCAAGAGGAAAAACAAAATCTATCTTATTGGAGGATGAGGGAGGCAGTGATAGCAGTGATGCAGTGGCTCCCATTCAGACTTTCCTTTCTACTATTAGTCTCTTTTGCACATGTCTTCTTTTCCATCTGAAAGTTTAATTGTTACTAAAAAAGCCTGAGTCAACTAGGATTCAAATAAGTTTTACAGTGCGTCAAAATATCTACAGTTTTCATATTTAAGTTGGTGATACTCCATTTCTAATTTGCCCTGGTCAGATTACATCTGAAACATTCTATCCAGTGCCGTAATATAAAAATAACATTGATATGATGGAAAGTATCCAAAGTAAGAATTCAAGAATGGTGAAGGGGCTCAAGTGACTATGTGAATTAGTTGAATAGATTGGTCACGTTTAGTCTGGAGAAAAAAATAACTGTAGAGAATGAGTATAGGGGGAGGGGTTAATTTGATAACTATCTTCAACTCTCTGAAGGGTTGTTATGTGCAAGAATGATCAGACATGTTCTATTTGGTTACAGAGGGCAAAAGTAGAAAGCAATGGACAAAGTGTAGAGGGGGCAAGTTTAAACTTGATAAATGGACTAACAATTAGAATTGTCCCATAGTCAAATGAGTTACCTTGGGAGCTAATAGATTTCCTCTCATATTACGTCTTCAAAAACATGCTAGATAAACACTTCTTGGGTATAATTGGTATGAATTTTTTTCAGACATGAGTCAGAATAGTTGAACTAGATCACTTCTGAGGTTCCATGCAGTTCTGGAATTCTTTGCTGCTGTTAAAGTGTTGCAGGGAAATAGAAAATGAGCCAGTGACACATGGAGATTTTCAAGTTCACTGAAAAGGCCAAAAGTCTTCTTGTGCCTTATATGAAATAATGGTGAGCATAATAGTCAACAAGTTTTTACTTTAATTAGACACTCTATGTATCTATATCTGTCTCTTTTTTATTAGATGGTCCTTAGAAAGCTAAAATATAAAATTAATTTTTAGAAGAGCAGCTCAAAATATTTTTCCAATAGCTCCTAGTCTTAATAAGCTATGCTTACCCATCAATTACATATTTAGATCAAAACTACAAATCTCCATCAAACAATGCCATATGGTACATATCTATATTGATGTGATAAAAAAATTTTAAAAATTCTTACAAAATTTTGTTGGTGGAGCTACAAAATGTGCACATCTTCATAAACTACATTCCAAATACAAATGAATAATTTTGATATCTCTACCAGTCATTCCCTTTAATGTGCCTTATTTTGAGTGATATCTAAATTTTAATGTAAATATCCTCATTTAATTTAGATGCTAAGAACTCTTTAAATTTTCCACCCTGTATAAAAGGGGAGACTATTAAGATGAGAATATGTGTTAAGTAATTTTATTTAATTATACTAAGATGGCATCCAATACATCATTAATGAAGAAACAGAATTTTCAAAACCATTTATCTCTATTTTATGATCTTTGGACTGCATTCATTGAAGTAAATATTTTCTAGAACCATAGATATGATTGTAATCTGATCAAACAACATCAGGAATGACATCTTCATTTCTGGATATCACATTTTCGTAAAGACATTTAACATTATAAAGCTTATCCAGAAGAATACTTCCAAGAGATTTGAAATAATGTCAAGTGAGGACCGCTTGAAAGAATTTGGGATATGTAGCCTTCAGAATACTAGACAGAGCTATGATGACTGTCTTCAAATATTTGATTGGTTATCATGTGAAAGAGAAACCAAAATTGTTTGGCCTGACAGCAGCCAGCAGAGCTAGAATCATGGAGAGGGGCAGATTTCAACACAACACTAGAGAAAATGTCTTAAAAATTGCAATTCTCTAAAACTGGAATGAATTGCCTTCAGATAGAGAATTCCCCATCACTGAATTTCACCAATGGGAAGAGGAAGAATCACTATAAGGGAATGTTATAGAAAAGATTCCTGCTTTAATATGTAGTACTCTAGACCAGATATTCTTCATCTCCAGATTTGTTCAGGTTGATGACTCATGACTCAGATATCCTTCTGCCAGGTTAGTGATTCATTAGAATCCTTCCCCTTTACTGAATTACAATAGAATCTTTGTGTGAACATATAACAAATAGTTACAGCTATACACCCACCACCAACAAAAAAGAGGGTATTTTCTTGGCAAAACACAGTTGAAGAAAGTTTGGGGAGCTCCAGGAAGGGAGGAGATTAACAGTCATGTGCCATCTTACCCAATGACAAGGGTTTAGACTAATTTGGAGTTCGGTCAAACAGGTAAATTTTTTAAATTCTGATTGGAGAAGTGAAAAAGAGAGGAAGAAATCTCATTCAGTAACCAAGTTAGTTGATTGATAGGTGCCTCCCTCTTACAGATGTTAAATAAGTAAGACAATTCCTGCATCTCTTAAGCTAAGCATCACCTGTAAAATTTATATTATGACTTTGAAATAGACAGCTAAGATGTAGAGAAAGAACAATGGTCCTCCCAGGTTTCAAGAAATGATACCAGATTTAAAATAACTCTAGACAGTATTAAATACCTGGAAGTATACCTGCAAAAACAAACATAGGAAGCATATATGCAAAATTATAGAAAAAATTTATACAAGTAAAATCAGATTTAAATAATTGGAAAAATATTAATTGTTTATGGGCAAGCAGGGTCAACATAATAAAAATGAAAATTTTACCTAAACTAATTTATATAATCAATGCAATCTCAATTAAATTTTCAGAAACTATTTTACTGAATTAAAAAAAAAAGACTAGCAAAATTAATTTGGAAGACCAAAATTCAAGGATATCAAGGGAACTAATGAAAAAATGCAAAGGAAGGAGATTTAGTAGTATGAGACATTGAACTATATTATAAAGCAGTAATTATCGAAACTATCTGCTATTGCCTAAGAAATAGAAAGGTAGACTGATGGAATAGAGTGGATATGCAATTTACAGAAACACAAGAATGTAGTAGCCTTGTATTTGACTTAAAACTTGTAAAGACTTAAAATTTTAGAATAAGAATTCATTATTTGGCAAAAAAAAAAAAATGGTTGAGAAAACCAGAAAGCAATATGGCAGAAATTGGGCATAGACTAATATCTTAATGCCATTTAACAACATAAGCTCAAAAAGGATATATGACCTATGACAAGAAAATTTTGAAGAGCATAGAAGACATTGTTTGTCAGACTTATGGATAGGTGAACAATTTATGAATAAGCAAGAGAGAGTAGTGTGAGATATAAAATGGTCAATTTTGATTACATTATATTAAAAAGGGTTTGTAAAAATAAAACAAATGTCATGAGGATCAGAAGGACAGCAGAAAGTTAGGGGATATCTGTAGTCAGTTTCTCACATAATGTCTCATCTCAAATGTATAAAGAACTTTGTAAAATCTATAAGAATATGAGTCATATTTCCCAACTGATAAATGGTCAGAGGGTAAGAATAGTCAGTTTTCCAGTGAAGAAATCAAAACTGTTTATAGTCATATGAAAAAATTCTCTAAATTATCCTTGACTAGAGAAATGAAAATTAAACACCTTGAGATATCATTTTGTATCTAACAGATTGGTTAAAATGATTGAAGTGGAAAGGAACAAATGCTGGAGTGGATGTAGAAAATTTGGGACGTATGTAGAAGCGAGAATTGATCCAGCCATTTTAGACAGCAATCTGAGATTAAGCCCAAGAGATATTAAGCTTCTTACTCTATACCCTTTGACTCAGAAATACCACTATTAGGTCTATTTCCAAAAATGTTTAGGGGAAAAGGAAAAGAACATTTATATTCAAAAGTATTTATAGAAGTTCTCTTCATGGTGACAAAAAAACAAGGCATTTCAGGGATGTCTATCAGTTGGGGGATGGTTCAACAAGTTATTGTATATGATTGTGATGGAATACTACTGTGCTATAAGAAATGATGAGCTCTGTGATCCTAGAAAGATATGGATAAACCTGCATAAAATAATTAGGGAAATGAGCAGAACCGAAAGAATATTGCGTACAATAACAACAATAATGTTTTAAGAACAACTTTGAATAAATAAGTCATTTGGACTATGATGAATATCCAAATTAACTACAAAGGATATAGGAATACCTTCCATACCCAGAGAAAGAACTGATAAATAGAAACCAAGGAAAACATTTAAATATGAGAAATAAATAGATATGTAGGATAATTTTACGTGTGTGTGTGTGTGTGTGCACATACACACAGATATCTGTGTTTAATGGCAGTCATATCCAGGGAGGAGGAGGGGGAAAAGGAGAAAAAGCAATTTATATGATAGTTTTATTATATATTTAAAAGGAATAGCAAACTGTACATAATGTGTGGCTTCATGTGCAATCATTTTCAATTGTACTATGCTATGGAAACGCTTTATTCCATAAATTAAATAATTTTTCAAGTCAATGTGGTCAAGTTGCTTATTTCAAGGTAAGGTTCAACCCCCTAAAGTTATGAAATCTCTACTTACCTTACCTTCAAATATTCAGGAATTAAGCATTATTTAAATTTCATCTTATTGGTATTCTACAGAACTCAACAAATATTTTGAAGTACCTACTAAGTCCATGATCATTAAGATACCAAATGAAAAGCTAAACAGTCCTTACTCTCAAGAAATTTATAGTCTACAGAGTGAATGTATGATGCAGTAAGAACACAAATAAATAAAACCTAATCTGAGAAAGGAGCAAGCATGGAGTCTTGGAAGGAAGGAAGATGATGCAGATTAATGCTTTCTAATTTTTTCAAGTTTGTATGGACCTCTTTTTAACAACAACAAAAAATTCATGGTAATATCTCACATGGTGATAATGACATTGCAATTAATTAAGAAAATATATGATGGTACAAGGTTTCAAATTCAGCAACAGCTTTGAACAGATTTACATTTAATTATAATAGAATTTATACACAATTAAAAATGGCAATGCAATATGAGACATTTATTTAATTCACAGAAGGCATGTTTGCTTCAATATACTGAAATATACAGTACATATACTATCATGAGACATATTTTCTTAATTCTAAAAAAAGATAAAATTGACAGTTTTCATGTATCTACTGTAAAATCCTTACCAATAATACTGGGGTTCCCCCCAATCTCATCCTGAAGCTACAGGCCCACTTCTATTATTGACTTCCTGGAATATTTTCTTATTTCTCTCCGTGTCTCAATTTTTCCCTTAGTATGTTTCCCTATCTCTGTCTCTCTCCGTCTCTGATTTTTTTGCTGTTTCCTTTAATACATGTGTCAAAAGTTGAACATCATCTCCTGGTGTCCTTGCATTTCATAGAGGGGAAAGCTAAGGCTCACAAAGGAGATGTGACATCTCATGAATGATAACTAGTGGAGATAGGACAATAATCTGAGCCCTCTGACTCCATATCTAATGGTCTTTCCCCCATATTATTGCCACAGCTTACTAGTGCACCCACTTTATCCTCCTCAAGCAGCTGTTCATTTGTCTGTAAAAAGTATTTCACATTCATGATGAGATTTGGGGATAACCAAATGGGTTTAAAGGCCAATGAGCTAAATAGAGCAAGTCAAAAATAAGGAGCAGTGTTTTGTATAAGATGATGCCAAGTTAAAGTTTATACAAACACACATACACATACATGTTGTTTAATTGTTCAGTCATATCTCACTCTCTGTGACCTCATTTGGGGTTGTCTTGCCTGGAATGGTTTGCCTTTTCCTTCTCCAGTTCATTTTATAGATGGTCTGTGGCAAACAAAGTTAAGTGACTTGCCCAGGATCCCAGTTTGTAAGTGTGTGAAGCCAAATTTGAATTTAGGATCATGAGTCTTTCCTTTGTGCCACATACATAAAATGGGAAGGACATGAAGAATTTAAGGGAAATGGGACTCTTAAGCCTGGATAAGAAAAGTCTTCATCTGGAGTATAGTAGGGGTCTCTCAGTATTTGAAAACTGTGATAGATTTATTAACCTGTATTAGATTTATTCTCTTATCCTAGGGAATAGAGCTAGCAGCAGTGAGTTACAAGGAGACAGATTTCATCTCAATATGAAGAACAAATTTATTAACAATTAGAGCTATCTAAAGACAGAGTGGGCATAGACTAAGAAGAGAGTGATTTCTGTCTCAATAGAGGTTTCCAAATGGAGGCCAAACAGTGGCTAAAGGCCATTTTAAAGGGCATTCTTGTCCAGCTATTGATTGAACTCAGTGGCCTCCAAATCCTCTTTCACTTCTGAGACTTTATAACCTGTGATCTGAACTTCACAATTTCTTACATTGCAGCCTATTCTTTTGCAGTTTAGATGTCCCTTGATGGCACAGACTTTTCCCATAAATTCTTTGCCATCAGAACACACCTCGATGGATGCCTGTATAAAATAGTTGTCCCTAAAGTAAAGCCCTCTCCTTTTTAATCCTTTCTTCAGTTCAGAAAGGCTCCATGGGAGAGGAACAGTTAAATATTATTTAGGCTTTTTACTCATAGGCATCGAATTTACTCATAAGCATCAATTAATCCTACACTTCAGCACAGAAATTAGACAGCATTGGCTGCTAGTGACCCATTAAAAAATTGGGGAACTCCTCAGCATAAAGTACCTTAGCACAGCTCCTCCAATATTCTAAGCCAAGAACCGAATTTCAGTTCTACTCTCCTGGCCAAAACCAACTCAAAGGCTCATTGCTTTGCATTCATTGTTTCCAAACATATTGTGTAGATAAATGAATGGTGGGTGGAATTCAAAAAGTTTATGTAAGGATTGGGTTTAGATAAGAATCCAAATGTCTGGGTATTCATCCATGGCTTATCCGCTCTCTTTGGATTCAGATAGAAAACCTTCCAAGTAGTCTCTTTCTCGCATTATTGCCAGTATTTCCTGATTTGTCAGGTCAAACATACCATTCAAACAGTCTTGTGTGAAAGATTTTGATAGTTTCTGAATTTGGGTCACAGCCAGGTACTACAGCAGTATGTGATTTTGGAAAATAAAACTAAAAAAGTGATTCTGACTTGAAATTCAGAAAACTTGGAGTTGTAAAAAGAGAGAGAGATTTGTTTTTATTTGGTCCAAGCTGGTTTTGTCCCCATGAAGAACATGAGGGTGAAAAAGAGCAGCATTCCAGGACATAGGGATTCAGATTCCAAGTCTTGTTTCTGACAGCATTGCTGTGTAAGTCTTGCTATGCTGGCTTGTTAATTTCTTGTTTCTTGTTGGGTTTTTTTTTTGTTGTTTTATTCCTAAAATTAATGCACATGTCTTAGCTATAAAGGAGTATGAGGAGGAAGAATAAAAATAAATAGTATTCTCTTATGTTTGTGTTTTGCTTTGTTGGGCTCTGTTGTACAATTCTATGATTCTGATAGTGGATGGAGCTCCCAGTGTGGGCACTCCCTTTCCAGATACAGATTAGATTGGCAACTAGTTTCTTACTTAGAGTGTTAGGGAGTTAATTGCCTGGGACAAGGTGAAGTGGTTTACCCAGAGTTAAGCATTTATATGGACTCGAAGACAGGGCTCCCTAACTCTAAGGTTGGCCTTCTCCATACATGTGCAGTGCAAGAGAAAAACAGTATTAGATGGCCAAAGGCACTCCCTGGTCATGCATAAGGTATTTGGAGTGGCAACCAAAAAACAATTATAGGAACAGTGAGTGGTATAACAAAGAATTGGTCTCAAGAGTGTTGCCTCCGATACTGAGTGGCTATGCAACACTGGACAAGTCATTTAACCTCAGAGGCCCAGTCAACTCTCTAAAACTATTAATTACAGAAAAAAAGGTCCTCGTCTGAATTGCTAGATTGCTAGAGGAAGTCCTTTATTGGAAGTTCCTTTAGTGATGGAAATACAGGTCCTTTTAAAAACAAACGCAACCAAACCAAAAACCAAAAACTGAACAAAAAGGAGTAGTTACAGCTCTCCAGTATATTGGGAGAAATGGAAGATCAATATGAATGAGGGAATAGTCCTCCTATTTGTCTGATTTATTTCTTAGGAGTGAATGCCTTATGTGTAATGGGAAATTACGCTTATTATGTCAGAGAACTTTTCAAGATTTATTTTTGTGATGTGGATAACACAAAGCAATTCAGATGTTTAACTCTTTGACATGGTGTTCATTACTTGATTCTTATGTCTTTTGTGGGAGGAGAGGAAGGATGGAGTTCAAACCTATGACTTAATACATGTAGGAAACCGTTTGGTGGGAAAATCTCCCTACCAATAATGATCAATAACACAAGTGTAACCATGTCTTAGAAATAGAGGTGTGCAAATCCAGGTCTTTGCTGACTTCAAACTCCAATGCAGGGCTTAGTCTACTAGATCAGTGCTCTTCTTGAATTCCTGAAGATTGCCAAAGATATTTATCAATTTGTTTCTTTCTCCTAATGTTGAATTTTCTCACTATTTTTTTCACTTTTTTCTTTCTCTCAATTTTTTACTATGTTCTTTTCTCATTCATATTTCTGATGCTGCCTAAATAAGGCATTTTTTTTATCTTTTTCACTAAGTGTTTTTTTTTTTATAATTTACTTGGCATTCTCTTTTGTCTTTTATTTCTTTTTCCTATTTTTTGGTGAAAGATTTTTTTTTTCTCTGAATTTAACTAAGACATTCACACTCATTCTTCACAAGAAGATCTATGTTTATTTTGAACTATGATAAGTGAACAATGTGTAACTAGTAATAAATTTCTATTTTAAACACTTTTATGGAAATAGCCTTAAAATCTCTCCTGATAATTATGTTCCTTATATAATGTTTATTCCCTATAGGTTATGTGTTATGTTATGACACAGAGGAAGAACAGGAGGATACTGAGGGTCAGTTTTGAAACAGTCTTTAATATAAGGATCTTTTAGCCAGGTTGTTGATTTAACGTTTTATTAAGTATAAAATATGCTATAGTAGACAGAAGACTGACCTGGGACATAGAGAGAAATGGATCCAACTTCTGCTTCTGCCACACATGGGTAAATTCCTTAATCGCTCAACACCCTTAGAAGATTGTGTTCAATGATCAGTTATAGAAGAAGCACTGATATGAATAAGTGGAGAGAGTTTCAGGGGTGGGAGCTCCCACACTTTGCCCTCCACTAGAGTCTAGTCAGTATTCCTGAAATTTGCTTCAGTCTCTGAAACTCTTCGACCCTTCTGGAAGTCTGGTGGGCCCCTTTTCAGAGGACTGTTATTAATGCATAAAAGAAAATAAGTAATATTACAAATGAAATCAATGATACTGAAACATATATTATATGTGTGTGTATATATATAAATATTATATATAATTAAAATGTTGTTGAGTCATTTCAGTTGTGTCCAACTTTTCATGACCCAATTTGAGGTTTTCTTGGCAAAGACACTGGAGTGTGCACACAGTGGTGTGTCATTTCTTCCTTCAGCTCTTTTTACACTTGAGGAAACTGAGCCCAGGAGCGCCTTGCCCAAGGTCACACAGCTAGTAAGTATCTGAGGTCAGATTTGAGTCACAAAGATGTGCCTTCCTGACTCCAGGCCTACCACTCTATCTATTGTTTCCCCTGCTTCCCCAATATATACATACATACATGCATACTCATCTGTATGTATGTGTGAATATGGATATGAATAGTTCAGGAATTCAAGTTTTTAAGAACCCCTAGATTATAAGGTACTTTAAAATCTTTAAAGATATAGACCGCCCCCATACCTTCTCATCTCAATATTGATGTGATGTAGCTTCCTAAATACTGCCCAGTCTGTTTAGAGTGGGCTAATCTGAAGCAAGAAAAACGATTCAAATTTCAGTATGAAAGATTCAGTACAACGTTCTTTCTCAGGATACTCCTTGAATATACTCTTGGAATCAAAAGCAGATTCTGCTCTAAAAATGTGCAACAACACCCAGCAATTACAATTTAACTCTTCTTTTTCTTTCTTTGCAACTCACCAAGCCAGTCTATTTTCCTTTTTTCTGTCAGACAATCTTCAACCCCTCTTTCAATGCTTTAAATATATGCCTTCACTAATTGCATAGAACCACAAATGTAGGACCGATCTCTGCAGAACTGGTGAAAACAAGAAAGGGAATAAACAAGCTATGGTAGATTAAACACTGCAGAGTGGTGTTTTTCCTTCCCTGTCAGGGTGTGTAATAGAGTCCTACAGTATTTTACTGTTCCTTTCGGTATATTGCATGGCAGATACCTATAATTTATAAGAAAGTCTTTGCTTCATCAGGTGTACTTCCTTTAAAACTGATCATAAACTCATTAGTGAGGAAAATGTGACAAGATGATGGTGGTTTCTTATCTTCAGGTTAAATGTTGCTAGAATAATTCACCACAAAGCAACTGTTGGAATGATAATGTTTTTATAAGTGGAGAAGAAGTTAACCACTTTTCAAGGATTCACACTCTTGCAAACAAGTCTCTTGTTTAAGAGTTGCATGACAGGTCCATCTGAAGTGGATCAATAGCCCATAGACCTGTTAAACCAGGAGTCCTGAAGCCATCTGAACTTCTCAAGGGAAAAGATGCTACTTAGCCATGTCCTCCTGCTTCCCCAAATCCTTAGAAACATGAAAAGTGGATTGTGAAAAGAAGAAAACAAGGCAAGAGAATCTGTTATTTTAGAGTAAAGGTCTAGTCTGTGATTATATTCCAGACATAATTGGACATGTTTGTGTGTGTGTGATAAATGTAAAAGATATAAAAATGAAATCTCTAATACCATATAATCTAACAAACATTTATGAAGTGCCTCCTACTCTATGCAAAGAGCTGGTCTACGATTCATGAACATCTAGGTTCAAGCTGCATATTTAACAATATTACCTTCGACTCTGGGCAAGCCATCTAATATTTCAATAGCACAGACAATTCAGACTCAAAGTTGCCAAGGAGATTGTAACCTGAATTGAAGGAGAAGAGGAAAGGAAGGGGAAAGCATGAACGTTTACTCATTCAGGAATTCCTCATACCAATAACAGTAAAGATCCGATCCTAATCCTTAGTCTCTAGTCTACAACATGTAGTCAATAGTTACACAAAAGCAAAATGTAAAACAGTGACTGCCCTGGAAGAACTATTATTCTATATCATATAACATGCACTCAAATAAGTGTGATTGTCTGTGATTATTTAAGGAAAATAGGAGGCTCAAGAAAGGCTTACAGTAAACTGAGCTTGGTATTGAGGTGAGGCAGGGATTTAAAGAAAATGAAACTCAAGTCAAATAGCATGTATACAGGTATATTTACAAACTTATGTGTACAGATTTATTTACCATAATATATAATGAGTTTGTTTTATATAGTATTTAAACACATTTACATTTTGTATAATTATATCTGTACACATGTAATGTAAGTTATTAAATAATTTAAAATTTCATTTAATTTAAATAAATTTAAATTTTCAATTTCTATGATTTTATTTAAATAAATGAAATAATTTTAAAATTTAAGCATTACTAAACAATAATTTTTATATATGATATAATTATATCTATATATATGCTATATATATAGATATAATTATATTTTATCTTATATATCTTATATTAAATTGCCCAACAGCTGCCAGATATGTAGATATAAATATAAGCATATTGTAATGAAAAAAAAGTCTAAGAGTCATAGTTTCTGGACAATTAATAATAAGTTTATTAATTATGCCTAGGAAATAATCAATAAACTGTGGTCAATGTCCCTCGCAGAAACCAATGACACCCCCTGGAGAGCACTGAATGCTTAAAATCCTTTCAAAACAGGGATGTCCCTGAGGATGGAACTCAGCTCTGGTTAACAATCAATGAAGTGATAGACATATTAACTAGGAAATGGGGAAAAATGTCTTCTCTCCTCCTGTTTGAAAACTGATCTAATCTTGAGACTCAGTCACCTCCAGCAATCTGGACAAAAAAATCCATCTCTAACCAGAATACTCTGGTTGGGTTCCTCTTCAAGAGCTGCGTTACCCCAAATTCTAATGGGGGTTTTAAGGACAGGGGCTTATTTTCCAAGGACAATAACTCACCTAGACTGGAATCTTTAAGTTCTATTGGTAGAGTGGGGTCCCACCCAAGATATAGAAGCTTATACCCACATGATATAAGCAGTCTCATCTGTCAGCAATGTCCTTCAGAGATTGGCTGAAAAACCTATAGGGGATGGTTTCTGAATGAGGAAATAGGAGGGCAAAACCTTAATCCTACTTTAATAACTGGCTATCAACATGAGAAAAATAATCATTTCTCGTAATATGTAATACATATTATTCCCTGAAACATATATATATGGATATATTTACATCACATTCTATCTTATCCTCATATCTTATACAGATATATCATAGACTATATAAGGTATAGTTATATCTTACATATCATTACTTATATAGTATATACATTATCAAATAATTTTAAATGTTGTTTCATTAAATTAATAAATTTAAGATTTAAAAATATTCTTAAAAATTATATGTATATATTATCTATAATTATTACACCATTTCTTATTATATAATTGTTCTACATATTACATATATAGGCTAAAGAAAGGTCTAACATGAAAATGAATAGCAAAATAATGGGTATCTGAAGTCCTACTGCTTATTCGACTTCCTTTTTCTACTGACCTTGATCTTTCTTCCTAATTCAACTCACTGGAATTTTATTTTAATTTTTAATTGACATTCATTTATAGTCTATCACTCCCAACCACTCATTCAAAAAATAAATAATAATGCAAACATTATGACAAATAAGCATGGCAAAGAGCTCACTGTGTTATAAGACTGATCATTTCATCACACAAAGCCATTGCACTCTTTAACCTAAGATACTGACTTCCAAAAACAAGAGTCATTTTTTAAATATCAAGGTTGAGTCCTCCTCCCAAGTAGGCTGTGGGAGCATTTGGTGCTGTGACAGAAGGTGTTTTTCCCTTTGTAATTTCCATTGTAAGTTTTACTCTATGACTTTGGTGCATCTTTACCCAATCTTCAGGTAGTTTTGGTTTTTGGTTTTTTTTTCAAAACTACTTCAGGCATAAAGCACCTTTGGACTTAAACTACATAGACAAAAGCCGTAAACAGTACTCTGGGTAACCTGGAATAGCCCCAAACAAAGAGTGTCCTGGGCAGTCTGAAACAGTCTCAGACAGGAAATACTGGAGCAAAATATAGGAAGTTAGACCTATTTTTATCTTGAATAAAAATCCCTGCATTAGTGAGTATTTTGATGCATCCATAATCTGATTTTTAATTACTGAGAGGTGCAAATGTCACAAACACCAGAATTTTTTCACAGAACTTCTATTCACAGGAGTCTTAAGTATTTGAAAAAATCAAACAGAAAATAGGTTTCCAAAGAGTGTTTGAAGTGTTTTCTGACTTCCCTTGGACCTCCCTTAGGCTTACAAACTCTCAGCCTATTGTGAGCTTTAGCCAAACCTCTTTTTCCCTTCTTGAAAGAGCAGCATTTCATAGAGATGGCTTTGACATCATTGACTATGAAAGAACTAAACCTGGCTGCTATTAACAGTGACCCTCTGGATCCATCTATCAGCGTTAGCCAATTTCCCATTTATTTGTATTTTTTTTGTCTCTAAACACATACGACCTTTTAGGTAAGTCACTTATCCAGACTTTAAGAATAACAATACCTAGCTCCCAGCCTGGGAGACAAGGGTCTGACTTTGCTGGCCCACAGCCAAAAATTTGTCCTGTATCTTTCTAAGCAATGCCTAGAAAAGGGAGCTGATTTGGCATAGCATCCAAATGAGACATATAATATCAACAGGGGCAAAAATGTTATTATGGATATTTTTTGTCCTTTCACTTCTTTGGCATTCAAGGAGAAATATTTAAATAAACAAATGGGGATTATTTTTTATAATGAATGCAATCTTCTTAAACTAATAGTCAGAGAAGAGCTATGATTGTTATATGTCTAAAAATCCCAAATGGCAAAATATAATTAAAGTTAGAACTGTTGAACAAATAAACCTGTTAAATACACAATATTACCAGGCAAAATGGCTATGCGTTTATCACTTTGCCACTGTAATTACGATGACTGCAACTCTTCATGCATATATTAATATCTTGCTAACATTATAGAGGCTGAGACATAAATTGCAAAACACTGAAGAAACCTTCCACCAGAAAGAGCATAGTGGAGAAAGGGAAAAAAAACGCTTGTGATTAAAAACAAACATACTCACAACCACCACAGCATTTAATGTTACTTCTTATTGTCTATCTCGGAAGTAAAAAGTATCTTGGAGTTGCAAGTAACCTGATCCCCAAAGGATAATCTTCATGTACCTGCATTTGATAATCTTCATGTACCTGCATTTAGGTGATAACTTGGAAAGCTAAACGAAGATCAAGAACTCACCTCTCTGATTCTGATATTCTGAATTTGCCCAGTTTATCCTGAGATGTGAAAACACAGGAAATGAAACTAGTATATCGTTTCTATTTAAATAAAATACAGTTATATGGAAGTAATCTCAACTAATTTCAGATTATAAAGAAACCTTAATTGTATGGATGTGGGTTAGAGTGAGCATGTTAGGTATTAAGAGGCAAGAAAGGTTAGAATATCCATTCCAATGCTAAATCCAGAAATAAGGAAGAAGGGACTTTGAAATGACTTCTGACCACTTGAGAAAATCAATGTCAAGAATCACATGTAATGGGTTACAGAAATTTCAAGTGTCTAAGGGTCCACAGGACATAATGAACATTTAGTGCCTTGTTTTGTAAAATGGTGTTCCTGTCTCTGAAGAGTTACTGAAACTGTGATTGAAAATTTAATGAAGATTATGGCTGTGAAATCACAATGTCCTTCTTTCTCTTAAAAAAAAAAAACACACACACACGTTACTTTTTGGCTTATCCCCTCTAAGGAGTACGTTAAATATTTAATAACATTAAAGAAGTTATATTTTTCTTTATAGCTTGGACACGTTAAGAAAATAGTTCACTTTCTGTAAAGTCTTTGTCAATTTTATTGTTTCTGCCATTTAAAAAAATGCTAGATTTTCTATTATAAAGAAAAGAATCAATTTGAATATCCTCCTTTGGGGAAGCAGCCATTTTTTTTTTTTTAACCAGTAATGATTATAGCCCTGGTTTTAGGGCCTCTGAGAGAACTAAATGTGGCTTAAAGTGCTGAAAGTATTATGTTTCTGCTTATTCCTGAACATGTGTAGGTCAAATGTTTAATTTTCTTCTGTTCTAATTGCTGAATATCAAAACCTGGAAGTAAGAATTATTTCAATCATCACATTCATCCTGTCGAGGGTAAAACTACCAAAACTGTCATAATCAGTTCAATTCATGATCTATTGCTATTGTGGTTTTATAAAATGGAATTCCACCTCCTAGTATTTGTACTATAATCAAGTCATCTCATACATAACTATGCAACTAAATATTCTTCCGTTGTCAATGATTCAAATCATTGCCAGGTTAAGTTGGGTTAAGGCTTGTGACTTCTTTTAAGAAATCCTTCACACTCAGAGTTGATTCTTCTTATGTTTATGTGGGGAGTCAGATCTGCCTGAATTGGGAAGTAGGTAAAAGGAGGGAAAGTTTTGAGGAACCCAATTTCCTTAATACTCTGTCAGACAGTTGCTTTGTGGATCTGTATTCTTAAACAAGCCCAAGTGCTCCATGTCCATTATAAAAACATTTAGAGAAGCATTAGAAATAATTTACACTTATTGCTCTTAACTCCCTATGCTCTGTATATGCATACATTAGTAAGTAGGACAGATAAGGATAACTAGATCCAATTTATTATAGGACTTAGAATTTTGACATGTTTTCCTCACCAAAAGCCAGTTCTTCTACTAATAAGTTCAATGTTTCTCTTATTTGCCATACTAGTGCATACAATGTTTGTAGATCTGACCAAAGCCTTTGACACTGTTAGGCATGAGGGCTTATGGAAAATTATGCCAAAATTTGGCAGCCTGGAGAAGTTCATCAGTATTGTACATCAATTTCATAATGGCATGTTTTCCCGAGTTTTGGATAGTGGACAATGCTATCATGCCTTCTTAGTCACCAATGGGGTGAAACAGAGCTGTGTGCTTGCTCCCATGCTTTTTAACATAATGTTTTCAGCCATGTTGTCAAATGCTTTTAATGAGGATGAACATGGCATCAGGGTCAACTACTGTGTTGTTGATAAGTTCTTCAATGTGAAAAGGCTACAAGTCAAGACCAAAGTGGAGGGAGTATTGATGCATGATTTTCTGTTTGCAGATGATTGTGTGCTCAATGCAGTCTCTGAAGCTGAGATGCAACAAAGAATGGGTCAGTTCTCTTCTGCCTGGGCTAATTTGGGTCTAATAATTAACACCAAGAAAACACAGGTGCTCTGTCTGTCACCACCACACCATCCACACGTGGAACCATCAATTATAGCAAATGAAGACATTTTGAATGCTGTGGATAAGTTCACTTACCTTGGTAATGTACTTTCCAGGGAAGTACACATTGACAATGAGGTTGATGCATGCATTGCCAGAGCTAACCCAGGGCTTGGGAGGCCCTGTGCTCAATCTGCGGTAGAACACTCCAAGCTTACATTGATTGCCACAGTCAGACACACTGAAACTTCACTTTATCATAGTGATGTCATTTTGGTCCTCTTCAAAATTGGACAACAACCAACCATTACTCACTATTGATAGGTGAGTAACTGAGTCTGAAATCCTTCAATTAAAAAGAATTTACTAAGTATCTTCTGTGTTCCAAGAACTATTAGAGGAATTGAGGAAATGAAACCTACCCCTCATGCAAGGATCTTACATACTTGGATCCAATAGGATGAGACAACACATGCAGATATCAGAATAATCAAAATAAACAGTTAGTAGTAGTTGTTGGGGAGAAAATATCAACTGTAGGAATTAGGAAACATCTTGTGATAAGATGAGATGAGGATGATGTGGGGAATGACATCTGAGATGAGTTTTGAAGAAAACTAAGAATTCTTTGGGGACAGCTAGGTGGTACAGTGGTCAGAGTTCCAGGTCTAGAGTTAGGCAGACCTAAATTCAAATCCAGCCTCAGACATTTACTAGCTGTGTGACCCTGGGCAAGCCATTTAACCTTGTTTGCCTCAGTTTCATCATCTGTAAAATGAGTTGGAAAAGTAAATGGCAAATCCCTCCAGTACCTTTGCCATGAAAATTCCAAATGGGGTCATAAAGAGTCAGATATGATTGAAAATGACTGAACAAGAATGAAGGATTTTTGACATGAAGGTAAAAAGAAAATAAAATCCACGTAATGAAAGCCTATCCAAAGGCATGGAAATAGAAGATGGAATCTGTTGTGAGCATACAAAAAGAAAGCCAGTTCAACTGGGCTGCAGGGTACATAGAGGGGAGTGATATATAATAAATCTGGAAAGGTAAGTTGAAACTGGTCTGTGAAGTAACTTATCTCTTGAATAGGGGAGTTTGAATTTGATCCTATAGGTTATAGGGAGTCACTAAATTTTATTAAGTATGGGGGTAACATGGTAGGACTTATACTTCAGAAATATAACTTAGGTTGCTGTGCAGAAGCTGGAAGAGACAGTAGAGAAATGTGACAGAGAGAAACTAATTAGGAAAACTATTGCAGTATTCTAGGTAAGAAGTGATCAGACCCTCAGCTAGAATGAAGACTGTAAAAGAAAAGAAAGAGTAGATGCAAGACAAATTGTGACACAAAGCATATGAAAGATTCAGTTAACATCATAAGCTGTTAATTAGTAGCAGAAAAAGGGACTGGATATCAGAACTTCTTCTTCCTTTTTTGGTGGGGGGGCTTAATCATTTTTCAGTCATGTCCAACTCTCCATGACCCCATTTAGGGTTTTCTTTGCCAGGATTTGCCATTTCCTTCTCAAACTCATTTTCAGATGAGGAAACTGAGGCAAAGTGGATTAAGTAATTTGCCCAGGGTCACACAACTAGTAAGTTTCTGAGTCAAATTTGAACTCAATAAGATGGGAGTTCCTGACTCCAAGGCCTGCACTCTATCCACTGAGCCACCTAGCTGCCCCCTTTTCTTCTTATTTCATGGTTATTTCCTTTGATACTACTCTATGCTTATAAAAGGAGATAAAAGTATGGGAAAAAAGAAGTCAAAAGTAAGTTAAACTTTAAACAATTCTCCAGGGAAGATTTGCCAGTTATGTCATTTTGTATTACCCACAAAAAAAGATTTAAAAACTCAAATAAACTGCTTTCACAGAAGCCAAAGCAAAATGTGCCAAACTGGAAATTAGGAGACCTGGGTTTGAATCTCAGCTCTTCTACTTACGATAAGTGTGATGTTTGATATAATTTAACCTCTTTGATCATAGGTTACTGCAAGGAGGTTACTGCTCAAACATCGAGTTAGGGAAGTTTCAGGGAAGGTTAAAATTGAAATAAGTAACGCTAAATAATTATCAATAATATACACTTTATAGAGGCCTGAGAAGGATCATAAGGCTTTCTTAAGCACATTAGATCATAGACTCAAAGTGTAAAAAAGTAGAGGAAACTTTAGATTTCTAAGGTTTAAATTATATCAAATCTCCCTCATTTTACAGTCAGGGAAACTTAGGTCCAGTAGAAGTAAGGAATTTAAGCAAGATCCCCTGGGTAGTAAGTAACTATGTTAGGATATAAAATCAGACAGAGCTGTAACTAGAGCATGGTGATACATTGCCCCGAGGGCACTGAGGATAAAACGCTAGTTGGAGGGTATCCTTCCTTCTTCCCCATAGTATCAGTTTTACATTAATGCTGGTCACATGGCACTCAGTCTCTTAGTCCCTTACCTGTCCTTGTGTGACTATTATGTTAAACTGACTTTTGCCCTTGTTAATGGCAGTGATCTATATTCACAAATTGAGACAGGTACACTTTGTTTGAGGCTAAGCAAAATTCCTTCTTCTATCCAGTTTATCCCAAGTCTTCATAAGGGTTGATAGACAGGCCAAGTCTTTCTCTAGTTTAGTTTGGGCTGGACTCTCTTAATTCAATTGTATCAACAGTGGGAAGGGCTTTAAACTCCCCTTACCCCTTCACTGAATGTTCCCTTTGTATCAGAATTGGCTCTAAACTCAGGTTCTTTGAACATGGAGCTCTGTTGACTACTAAATGATTGTGCCTAAGATCTTGGATATTGACATACATTGATTTCTGCTACCTGATTTTACCTCTACCCTATAATATGTTGATCTTTAGTGATATCAGTTGAGACTGGGCCATACTAAACCTTTCCACAATGCAATAGTCTGTATCTTAAGTTATGTGAATTTAGAGTTGTCATCTTTTGCTTGTAAGATGTAATAATTGCCCTTGAGGGTTCATTCTTCCTACATAAACAGGGAAACTAAATTCTATAGCACTACAAGAGGCATGCTCTTTTTGACCTGGGGAATAGGAAAGGGGAGGAAAAGTTTGATAAACACAATTTTCTCAGCAACTTGGCAAATAGTCCCTGTGTAAGCTTCTGTTCTTAAATAAACCCCAAATGCATAGTAATTTTAGCATAGTAACTTTAACTTCTTCTGTTCCTCTTAAATTCTCTATGTATGCAAAGACAGATACTTGGGTCAGGTGGGGAGAAAGACAAAGTCAGAAGATGGGACCAGTAACAGATGGCTGAGGATGAATTTTTTAAAAAGTGGCCAGTAAGAATCTATAGTTCAGGAAGTGTTTAGTTTAGGTGACATGATTTAGAAGGACATGATAGCTTTCTCAAAATAACTGAAAGACTATTGTATGAAACAGGGATTAAACTAGTTCTGCTTGGTCTCAGAGGATTGAACTAGGAGAAATCAATCAAAAGTATAGAGAGGCAGATTCAGACTCAGTGTAAGGGAGATGAGGGGGAATCTAATCATTAGAACTGTAAAAGCAGAATTAGTTGGCTTCAGAAATAGTGGGATGCTTCCAGATTTAAACAAGCTGGATGATCACTTGTAGGGGATGTTGCCAAGAGTACATTCCTGTCCAGCCTTGGATGGTCTCTGAGGATCCTTGCAATTATGAGATTCTATTTTATGTTTTATTTGTCATATTCTTGATTCCTTCTTTCCTTCTTGTATCCACTTTGATGAGCCTTATCTCTTCCACCAACTAACATTCCTATACTATACCAAATCCACCTCCTGTTTTCTCCGTGGCTTCCACCAGCATAATGTGAAAGAAACATTATAGGTTTGGAAATCTCTGAACAATTCTTTTGACTCTTTGGAAGAAAGGTGCTATATAAATCTAAAAAATGAATGAATAAAAAATAAATGCATGCTCTGAGCCCATTTTATATCAGATCTACATAACATAAATATGAAATGCAGACTTGACAGCCATTAGTATATGTAAACTGTCAAACCATATGATTTAGGTGCAAGGATAGTCTCAACTTTCTCCCTGGTTCATTTTATTATTCTTCTCTGTGTTTTTCTAATTTTCTATAGGCCAGTTCCGAGATTTCCTGGCCTTTCTATCATAATATTTGCCTATTCATTTGCAGCATCAGACATTAAGAACCGATCCTTAAAGTTTTCTGAATACCTGAAAATACCCAGCTATAGTGAACTCCCTCTAAGTGGAGTCTTCCCTGAGGAAGTGTGGGCTTCTAGCTTTGCCTATTCTAGCTTGTGAGCATAACAGAGAGACTTAGACTGAATTTTTACATTTTACATAGGGTGATATATCAATGCTTTGAATAGCTGGAAGCACTGCTGAAGCCTGGAGACAGGATTTAATGTCAATTTTGATTTTAGATCTTTCTATTTCTTCACTTAATGTGGCCATATGAGAAATGGAGCATCTCTGTTTAACTTTACAATGGACAATTTTCCAGATGTTTCAATATAATCTGTTCCTTAAGAGACTCCTGGAAATCAGTAGTTACATTTATAACTTACTTTCTACTTGCAGTTTCTTTATTCAATATAGCTTAAGAACTAGGAGGTGTGAGACCATTTGTTCCCTTATTCTCAAATAAAATATAAATAATGTTCAACTTGGTCAGTGGGCCAATTTCTGATTTTTGGCAGACAAGTGGCAAGTCAAGTTTATAGTCATGTGGCAATATTTTTAATGTAGAATAACAATTAAAGTGAGAACAAATGGAAACTTTTCCTTATGCCTACTAGAATCTCATTCCCATTCATTCTGCATTGGAGCTCACTGAAAATTAGTTTTGTAGCAATGAAGATGGTCACTCCTATTAAATGTTCACATCTTTGGTCATTGTCAAAAAAAATTACCCCAGGAGCATTATTATAGTAGAACTGAATGAAATTCAAAGAACTGTATGTATGTGATACAAAGTGGAGAAAGAAGAAAAATTAGAAAGAAGAAAATATATTAAGTTCTAGAGGGAATTTAAGCATCACTTCAAAACTCGTTTTTTTTTATAATTTATTTTATAATTTTTATGATTTATTTTATAATTTATTTATTGTAATTATATAAATTATATATAACAAATTATATATGCAAATTATAATTTTTATAATTTATTCTTAAATTAGAAACAAAATTGTGGACATTTGTTATTTTTTCTTTTTTTGCATAAAACCTAAGTATTATATGTTTAGGCTTAGTAATGGAAACATAAAGATAATGTCCATGAAAAATGAAAATTTGCCTTCATTTATATAATTTTTTCTCATATATAATTCCAGAGGTGGAAGGGGTAGATCAGTGATGGAAGAAATGGTTGTTACAATTGAATGTTTCATTCAACTGGATGGCAACAACTTGAAGGATATATGTTTTGTGGGAGGCTGACAATTTAAATTGCATAACTAGGATATTAGTCCAGGGAACCAATTAGGATAATGTCTGAGAAAAGGAGAAGATGAGAGAGAATGCAGAAAATAGAATAAAAGAATGGACATGTCATTGTTGACATGACTTTGTTGACATTTCCTTCAGACCATTTCCCTGGACCACACAAGGAACAAACACTATCCTATTCATTGAGCTGGCTTTCTCTGATATCAGTCTTTTATTTCCTGATTTTGTTGTCTGGTTCACTTGAAGCTCAGGAAGGGCATTTTCTACGTTATGTAATTATGTTTCTGTACTAAGCTGAGGAGGAGTATTAGAATCCCATTTAGATTGCTTGTCATGGGTCATCAGTACCTGGCAGGGTTGTGTTACCCATTCTCTAGTGTGATCCGGTCAAATTTTTGATTTAGGACTGCAGGTCATGTTTTAATAACAATGACAACAGAAAAACCATCAGGCATCATTTAAAGATAACAAGTACGGAAGGAGGAGAATGACAATGCAAAGTAAACTAAGCATGTAATCTATATGGTTTAATATTGTATCTTAATACTTTGTTTTCCTTTTAGTTTCACTAATTTTTTTAACAACTTAAGTATTTCCAGATTTTCACTTTCCCCCTATTTTCGTTGACATCCAGGCTTCTTATGTCTTAAAATTTTAAAAAGATAAATTATGTCAACCTAATTATCTAGCATATTACTCATGTCTGAAAGCATAATACAATATTCCACACCTATAGTTCCCTACTTCTCCAATGAAAAGAGAGAGGCACATTTGCTCTTCTATAGAACCAAACTCGATCATTTTAATTATGCAATATTAGCTATGTTTTGTTGTTCTTTTTTATTTGTAATACTTTATTCATTCTAAATATTGTTTTCTTTTCTTTTCTTACTTTCTTCTTTATTCAGAAGAGAAAATAAACTCTGTCCTCACTACCACAAATCATAACTATTTTTCCCTCTTTGGGGAAATTTCAGGGGTCAACACAGTGAGTGCAATAGATAATCCTTGCCCTAGGAAAATGACCTTTGCAATAATTGTATCTCCCTCACCAAAAAAATACTAAACATTGATTTCCTAGTTCAGTTTACTTTACTCTTCATCACTTTATAAAAATCACTTCAACACTTCTCTCTAGTTCAGTTCAGTAGAATAACATTCTATTATTATTCATGTGTCACAATTTCTTTAACTATTTCACTGTCAGTGGGCACTATCTTATTTGCGGTTCATTGTAACCACAAAAATGAGTATGTATGGGGCATTTCTTTCTATCTTGATCTTCTTGGCTATATGTCTCTAGGGTTAGAATCTCTGGGTATGAACATTTTTGTCACTTTCTCAGCAAAATTCCAAGTTGCTTTCCATAATGACTAGACCAATTCACTACTCCACCAAGTGTTCCTGTCTTCCCTGTGTCCCTTGGATACTGACATCATCTTCTGTTTTCATCTCAGAAAATTTCTGGGTCAGTATTTTTAACTTGTATATTTTTCTTATTATTGATCTACTAAGCCTTTTATTTAATGCTAACCAGTTGCAATTTCTCTTTTGAGAATTGTTTATTCATATATTTTAACCACTTATTTTTGGAGGAATTTTAAAATAGAAAATTACTCCTTGGTTCTATATATTTACAGTAATTCCCTGTGCATACAGTATATTACACCTTTATCTGATATATTTTCTAAGTAATTTTATTTCTTATTCTAGAGGCACTGATTTCTTTTTTAAGCAAAAGCTTTTCAATTTCATGTGTTAGCAATTGTCTGTTTTATATAGTGTGTTATCCTTTATCCCACGTGAGATTAAAAGTTCTTCTCCTAGTTTTATCTGTAAAAGAAACTACATTCCTTTTCCTCCATTTTAAACTGAGGGGATGTGTTTTATTCCCTTTACATTATATTTAATCTACTTTTTCTATTGATCAACTCTTCCACTCAGAGGAGTATGAGTAAAGGTTTAACAATCTACTCTTTGGGGGAAAAAAGTATGCACGACATGTTTGAGTGTATCTGCATTACTAGCATTTTATCTATCACTTTTTTAAGTCTAGACAATAAACAAAGCAATTAATAAAGAGTTATTTTGAGGCATTTGCCAATTTTTTAATAGCTATAAATGCTCATATGGAAAATTTAACTTTTGGCTTTCATAAGTTTGTACAAACTGATTCCACCACACTCTTCCTTTCACTGCACTTCAGCTTCACATGTGATCTTGACATCATCCACAAATTGGATGATCAACATGACTGAAATTTCTTTATTGAATCATAACTTCCACTTACTCCATCTCACTGTGTGAGTAATTTCTCTTAAACTGAATCATCATGATGAAGTCCAATCCCTCTACCTTCCACCAATTTCTTAGGTCATGCTTGCTTTACTTTCTTATCTTCCAAATTCCAAGCATTTAGTTAATGGTTTCAGTCCTACACTCTCATCTACTGTCAAATCCCTTGATCTCTTGTTCTACTTGTGTTTATGTCTTGCTGTATTGATAATGCATTTTTGCTTATTGTTAATGTAATTTTGCTTCTTAATGGGAACATCTTTCCCGTCCATTAATAGACCCATGTGATCTGCTTAATTAAGTCACAGGGAAGCCTAAGTCATATGAGTTTCAGTCACATGGAACAGGAAGCAGTGGAGCAGGAGGGGTGGAATAGGAAGAAATGGAGTTAGAGCAGAGCTGAGAGGCAGTTAGAGAGCAGTCAGAACTGAGGGAGACAAAGAGTAGGCAGCTGGCTAGCATGAGGGGGAGAGCTTGATTATGATTTTGTTTAAGGGAATCTATTTATGATTTGTTTAAGGGAACTGGTTTGTGGAAAGCCTGACAGAGGGAAGGTGTGGGGCTTGTGTTGCCTTTTACATTGTTATTGTGTATAGATTTCTTTGTTACTATGTTGAATTTGGCTTTCTGGTATTGGGATTTGGCTTTCTGGTGTTCGAATAAATGTTTTGGTTCGATCTTCTATGTGGAGAATTTGTTGTATTTCACAATTCAGAATTGTGCTGGCATATTCATTATTGCCGTAGGTGCTGTGAATATTATGCTATACTTGCTGAAACCTATTCCAAATTATGACTCCAATCAGTTTTTCCTGATCCTATTTATATGCTACTGTTTTAAACAGAGCTAGAAGAAGTCACATAACACCCGCTGTGTCAATTACTGGTTGAGGAAGGAGAGCATTGTATGCGGAGAAAAAACCAGGGGAAATTTCCAGCGTCAGAAAGTAGAGTGTCTTGTTCAAGAAATCACAAGGAGGCCAGTGTCTAGATTGAAGAGTACATTGTGGGGTAGGAATGTAAGGTATAAGAAGATTGAAAAGGGGGGGGGGGCGCTAAAGGGCTTTGCATACCAACTAGAGGATTTTATATTTGATCTTGAAGGTAATAGGGTACCATTGTAGTTTAATGATTAAGGAAGAGAGACCTTTCTTTCAGGAAAATAGCTTTTCTTATTGAATGGAAGATTAGCTGGACTGGCAAGAGATCAACTAAGAGGCTATAGCAATAGTCCAAGTATGAGGACATTTTATGCATAAGAATTTTTAGGACAGTTGAGCATAAATTAGTAATATTTTGTCAAAGATTGATTTTAGTATAATACATTTATGTCATTTCGGCTGTTTTTATTTTCATTATAATAAATTATGTGAATTGTTTTGCTAATGTTAAATCTATCTTTGTATGCTTGGTATAAATTTAACTTGGTCATAAAGAATGTTTAAGGTTGCATTTCTATTTTTCCCCCTAGGATTTTATTTAACATTTTCATAACAATGCTTGTTAAAGAATTTGGTCTATAGTTATCTTTATTTTATTCCTCTTTTGTTTAGGTATTGTACTCGGCCTAATAAAAGGAGCTCATGAGAGTACTTTCTCAATGTTTGAGAATAATTTTTGCAATACAGGTATTAATTGCTCTTTTAATATTTTATAGAATCCACCTATAAATCTCTGTCTTCCCTTTTGTGGATCCTTTATCTCTATTTCATATTTTGTCAGTTGAGACATTTTATCCATTTTCTTTAGATTCTTAGTTTTGCTAGAATATAAGTACAATCTGACTTGACAAATGTGTTTATATTGCCTCTATTGGGATTTCTTTTTATTCAGTTTTTTAATTGGCAATTTAATTTTCCTTTATTTTAAAAATCAAGTTAGCTAAAGATTTATCATTCCTGTTACTCTTCTAAAAGAACCAAGATTTAGGGTTTTTCCTCCTATTTTGTTTATTTTTCCAATGACATTCAACATTCCCTTATTTTTCTTATTTTGTATTGGTTAATTTACAGTTTATTTTTTCATATTATCTTGGTCTTTTCCACAGCTTTTGTATTATAAATTATTGATAATCTTTAAGGTGGATCATTCAGATTTTTCATTACTACTTTACTAAAGGTGAAATTAACATTTGCGCTTGAAAAAAACTGTATCTTTTTTTTTTTGTTAGTTGACACAGACACACATACCTCACTAAGATTCTTATAAAGAGGAATTACTAATGATCTATAAATCCAAACAGATGAAGCATTTGGAGAGCAAGCTTTTTTGAGTTGGGCATGATATCTTTTTCTGTGCTGTATAAAGTATGAGTCAAAGAGGCAGGCATCTTTTGGTCACCTAATAAATGTCTTCTAACTTGACAGGACAAAGGGAAGGAAAAAATATATTGGGATCAGGGAGATGATTAAAGACAGTTCTGCAGAATCTGAATTTGAACTCAAAGTTTCTCTCACAAAAAAAGCCAGCTGATTAGTCATTAAAACATTATTATTCCCAATTGGAAATTAAAACCTAGACATAAAAAAGAAATAGAGTTCTGGGAGCCAAGATGGCAGAGTAAACTGTAAGTGCTCTCGCCCTCCTCTTGTTGACCTCAAAAAACCCAGAGAATATTGCCCAGGAAAAATCCTGGAGTAGTGCATCCAGCAGAAGAGGAAAAGCAGTCTTTCATCTTGGGAGCCTAGAGAGACCAGCAGGAAGGGTTCCTTTTGCTGTGGTTGAAGGGGACCAGTGCAGGACTGGAAGTGTCCCAGCAAACACCACATCAGTGGACCAGCAGAAGAACCTGAGTCCCAGGGGTGTGGAGTCAGTAAGCACCAACACCAGGACCCTAGGCATGCCTCAGCATAGCAAGGGGAATTGAACAGACATGAATGCAGATGGGATTCACTAGTTGCTGAGCCTGCCTCTGCTCTAACACAGACATAGGGAAGGAGGAGACCTCCCACCGCCAGACCACCCTTCCCCAACACCTCACTCCAGGATCTTCAACACAAACCTGGGGAAACTCAGAAATACTTCACCTGGCCTCAGCCTTGGCATGCACCAGCCAGCTCAGCACCAGGTACACTGCAGTATTTTATAACTTCCAGCTGAAAGAACCAGAAGCCACAACACACAAAACCAGAAAATAGGCTCCAACCTGCCAGCATAAAAAATATGGGTCAGAGCCCCCTGTGCTCCAGAAGCAGAGATCCAATTTAAAAGCTAAGAAAAAACCAATCACCATAAGCAAGAAGCAAATCAGAAAAGCAAAGAACACAAAATCTTACTACAGGGACAGGGAAGATCAAAATACAAATTCAGAAGAGGACAGCACTGACAATACCCACATCTGAAACTTCAAAAGGGAATATGAACTGATCTCAAGCCCAAAGAGCATTCTCGGAAGAGCTCAAGAAGGATTGTAAAAGTCAAATCAGAGCTATAGAAGAAAAATTGTCCAGTGATTTTAAAAATACAGTCAACAAAATGAAAAAAGAATTCACTGAAAAGAACAGTTCCTTAAAAAGTAAAAGTGGCTAAATGGATAAAGAGGTACAAAACTTAACAGTGAAAATTGGACAAATGATAAAAGAAGTGCAAAAGCTAATTGAAGAAAACAATTCGTTAAAAATTAGAATTGGGCAAGTAAAGGCTAATGACTCTACGAAGCATCAAGAATCAGTCAAACAAAATCTAAAAAATGAAAAAATAGAAGAAAATGTAAAATATCTCAATGGAAAACAATTGACTTGGGAAAAAGATCCAGAAGATAAAACTTAAGAAGTTTTGGTCTTCTGGAAAGACATGATAAAAAAAAAAGAACCTGAAAAATATCTTCCAAGAAATTATCATGGAAAAATTCCCTGAGGTCCTAGATCCAGAAGGCAAAATAGTCATTGGAAGAATCCACCAGTCACCTCCTAAAAGAGATTCCAAATTGAAAATGCCAAGAAACGTTGCCAAATTCCAGAGCTAGTAGATCAAGGAGAAAATACTGCAAGCAACCAGAAAGAAGCAATTCAAATATTGAGGGACTACAGTCAGGATCACACAGTATCTTGAAGCTTCTAAATTAAAAGATTGGAGGGATTGGAATATGATATTCTGTAAGGCAAAGGACAACCAATTATCAATTACCCAGTAAAATTGAACATAATCTTTCAGTCAAGGAGAAGGACATTCAATGAAATAAAGGATTTCCAGACCTTCCTGATGAAAAGATCAAATTTCATCT